>NW_026727159.1:0-50120 GCF_029784015.1 Lycium ferocissimum | reverse complement strand
TCACTTCTTGGTATTAGCCTTCTTAATATGGTCGAGCCATTGCCCTTGAGTCTTTTGTATGATTGGATAGTAAGTGATGTATAAAGAGATCCGATTCCTAAAGGATTCTATAATGAATAATGTCCTTAACTTTCATAGCACTTTTCGGATTGCTTTGATACGTTCGTAGAGGGTTCTATAATGAATAATGTCCGTAACTTTCATGGGCGGGCTCGGATTGGTTTGATACATGTCTACGATCCCTGAGACTCTCCTTAACATAGTCCTAATGGCATTTAGAATGGATTTCACATGACTGTCATCTTAATACTCGAGCGTTGATTACTTTCTTACCTATCGAGTCTCAAAAGATGATTTTATATGCATATGGCTATTCACTATTCTGTTTGTGCATTCTGTTTTCGCATCTTTCTCCGAGTCCCGCACTAGCGGGCCGGGTACAGTATATACATATGTATATCACGGTGTCATGATGTGTTATGGCGTGATGATGTGTTATGGCGTTATGTTGTGTTATGGAGTTATGCTGTGTTAGGGAGTTATGCTGTGTTACGGAGTTATGCTGTGTTTCGGAGTTATGCTGTGATATGAAGTTATGCTGTGTTTCGGAGTATGCTGTGTTATGGCGCCAAAGACGGGGTGGCGACCATGTTCACCTAGTCCTATAATGGGCCGGATATATGTATATGATATTGACATGCATGATTTGTATTTCAAACGCAAGCATTTTGGTATTCTGGTTATTGTGCTCACTTTCTGTACTTCTTACTTTTGTTATGACCCCGTCTTCTGTATTTCATGCTTTATATACTCAGTACATATTTCGTACTGACCCCCTTTCTTTGGGGGGCTACGTTTCATGCCCGCTGGTACAGATGCTCATTTTGGTGATCCTCCAGCTTAGGACATATATTCTGCTGTCTTGGAGTGCTCCCTTGTTCCGGAGCCTATATTTTTGGTACAAACACTTTCGTTGTATATACATACGTCTATTCAGGGGTACGGCGGGGCCCTGTCCCGTCATATGATACTGTTGTTATTCTTAGAGGTCTGTAGACATATGTGTGGGTTGTGAATAGTACTGTTCAGTTGTGTCCGCATGATTTATGTTTGGGGCTGTCCCATTCGCCGTGGTAGCCTTATCGGCGTGCGTATGTATATATGTTTTGGGATACTGCATGTTATGATAGCCTTGCCGGCTTATGCACGATGTTATCTGGTGAAAGTTGCGACCATATATGTATATATGTATGCGATAGCTTCGGGCGACGTCTTGCCCTTCTGTATGTATAAGTTCTTGTTATGCTAGTTGTGGACTGATTATAGTTAGCAGGTGTGTACGAGAGTCCAGTTCGGGCACTAGTCACGGCCTACGGGGTTGGGTCGTGACAGTTAAACTCTCAGAGATCTTATGGAAGTTTTGGTAGAGTTTCCTCTATAGCTATAGTACTACCAACATGAAGGTCATAATGTCTCAATGCAGACCTCCCTTAGTAATGGAGACACACGCAGATACTTGGATCTCATAGCTTTCTCAACTTCTCAAGTCATCTCTTCTACCTTGACAGTCTTCCATAGTACTATTACCAAGGCTACCTCTTTGGTTTTTAATCCACAATCCTAGAACTTTGGCGATCTGAGAGGGTAGTAGGGACTTCCTCATATGATAATTGTTCTGTACTCCAACTATCATCAATTGGTACAACTATGGGGGAATTTCTCAATACACTTGCCAAGCATAGACATGTAAAAGACTGAATATACAGATTTTGATTTTTTTGGTGGTAATTCTAGTAGGTCCTTCGACTTTTATCTTGTGAAGTCTAAAATATCCAAGGGTCATACTTGCGTCCCTTATTACTTTTCGTAAATTTCTTCAGGATGAGATTCCAATTTCAAACAATCTGACGTTCTCCCATTCTTATAGAAGTTCATATGAGCCATATGGATATTGGAATGAGGACTAATACCTTATGCAAATTCAATCCATACTAACTGGTCATCCAAATTTTCTTCCAGGTTCTAATATACATGCTCATGACATATCCTTGGACGTCGGAGAAGTGTGCTCTACTTACCCACTTATCTCAGGGTGGGAAAGAATACTGGAGTAATTCATAGTCTTTAGCTTTCTCTGTATATACTGATCCGCATGTGCTAGTAGAGAACTGGACATCTTAATCGGGTCACCAAAGCTACTAGATATTCGAATAATTCCATGCTGATCATTTCCTGACCATTCTATGCCTGCAATTCTCATATCATCATACACATTTGTATCATCAAATAATTGCATTCCTCCGAATAGTTTATTTTCATTTTTCCTTCTCAATTTGCAACTACACTTCTTTCCATCGACAAGATGTTACTAGATTTTGGTTCAAATACTTTTTCCTTTAAGGCTTCCATGTACAATGCTTTCCTAGTTGTTCTGTGATGCTGGGACTTTGTATCCACACAACTAGATCGCGGTGGCCGTTTCACTTAACTTTTACCTTAGTCTACTATCTACTTCGAATACTATCATACTTAATCCTTCTCTGCTTCTTGAATTCTGAACTTCCTATTACACTATTATTTTGAATTTCTGAGTAATTTCCTCCTTAGTATACTCCCTTTCAGTCTTTACTTATTCATGCACATGACTGAATGGTTATGTATATCATCAATTCTTCCTTTCATCTTATCGACCTAGTAGTGTAATATCGTTACACCTCGAAAAAATTTCATGTTGTTGCACAGCGAATAGACTAACGAAAGGCACAAAGTATACGATGTTTCTATAAGTAAGAGGTGGTATTTAATGGTCCTAATTGAAAATTTCAAAGACGTTTGATGCAAGAGAAGAAAGTTCGTCAAGAAAGGTGAGGTACACGTTGTGTATCGGAAAGGATTTACAAGGTACTAAGTTAATGATGGCTTGATGATGCCTTAAAAAGAGCTATAATGTCCCTTAGATTGATAATGAATTGTTAAACAAGTGTTAAGAAGGTTCCATAAGGATTAGAGATCAAACGAGTTTACGAGAACAAGTTTCAGAAAACTGAGCATTGTACGGTCCACTATACGGACCGTATAAAAGATACTGGCCGTATAAACTGCCCAGAACTGGAGCCTTCACTGGACCAAAGATACGGTCACACATACGGTCCATATAAATTATACGGACCGTATGTTTGTCCGTATAACCGAGTCGGGACAGATTTTTAAGTTAATATAAGGGACCCCAACCTCATTTATTTCATTTAATTTTTCACCCCACACCTCAAGGATTCTCTAGAACCCTTTCCACACTTCTCCTACAAAAATTCAAGAGAAACTAACGATCAACTTCATCAAACGAAGGGAGTCAAGTGTAAGAAACTCACCAGGGTTCATCTAAGGCAAGAAATCTCATTGGAAGTGAAACTAGGGTTTTGCTCAAGTGAAGTGTTTCCACCCAAATTTCATTCCCACACTATCAAAGGTAAGCTTTATGATCATTTCATGTTGTTTAGGGTATCGAGGGGTTGAAAGACTTAGATTATGAAAGGAGGTGGAAGATGGGTCATGAATATGAGAGTAGTGGCATTTTTAAGTAGTAGCTTGAAATGAATCATGATTCTTGATATGTTGCAATTATAATTATGTTATAAATGATATTAAGAACATAGAAGAAACATTATATAAGAACGAACGTGATATTGCACTATGGGCATGGTTTTGGATGATTGGAAGTGAAATTAGGAAATCTGGATAATGTAGGTGAATGAAGATTGTTGCTTATGAAATTATGAATGTTATTAGTGATGTTTGGGAGTTGATATATGACATGGAGAAAGTTGTATAAACAAAGGAAATGCTGCCCAATTTTCTCTAGCCTTAGTCAATTATGCTTAACCTATCGATTATCTAATGTTAATACGAACTCTCTTGAAGGTAGAAACGTGAATATTGGAGGAGAACGTTCAAGCAATAGAGTAGATAAATGAAAAGGTATGTAAGGCCAGTCCTTTCTTTCTAAAGCATGACTCCTATGACATGAATCCTCCGATTTTTCCATGACTTTCTTACGTTCCGAAAAATTACGAGTCTATGTTCATAAAGAGCTTCATAAGGGATAGAGGTAAAAGATACGTTATGAATACGATAATGATGATGATGAGTCTAAGCCTAGAGATCCTAAAGCTTACGATATGATAACTCCATGAAGCTAATGTTCCTTATACGATTCCTTGATATTATTCATTATTGCTAGACCCACCTTATGATGCTAGTTCTTTCAAGGTGAGGTATGTTGATCATGATTACTCCATAATGGAAATGGGGGTTCTCGACCTTACGTCACCCCGGTATTGTTATAGGTTGTCTTTAAGTTCTAAGGCATGATTTATGACAAATGTATGATGATGATAAGTTTATGATGAGTACATGATGATACGATTCCACCATGCTAAGATGGCCGGACATGTTCACTGCAAAGGCGGGCTGCATATGATTCCACCGTGCCTAGATGGCCAGACAAGTCACAAAGGCGGGCTGCATATGATTACACCGTGCCTAGACGGCTGGACATGACACCACTAGTGGACGGCGTATGATGGTTACCCGGACGCGGGTTAACGACGAGGGTATATGTGATATGTTGATATATGTGATATGTATAAAATGCATTTACTCTTAAAGGCTAAGCAGGTTATGTCTTCAACTCCTGTTCATGATTTCTTTATTATGTCATGTTTATTCATGCCTTACATACTCAGTACAATGTCCGTACTGACATCCTTTCCTTTTGGACGCTGTGTTCATGCCCACAGGTAGACAGGGAGGCGACCCGGATTCATAGGTGTTGATCAGCAGACTCACGGGAGCACTCCATTATTCCGGAGGTGCTATTTTGTCATATTATTTTGTGGATATATTTGGGCACGACGGGGTCCTGTACCGTCCTTATGTCTAGTACTCTAGTAGAGGCTCGTAGATACGTATGTATGGGTAGTATGGTTCCATGATCTCCTCATTGTATATATATATATATATATATATATATATATATATATATATATATATATATATATATATATATATTATTTTGATAGCCGAAGGGCTTATGTATATAAATGTAGTTATGTCTAAAAATGAAAATGGTTTCTCTATGATTAGAAGGATGAGAACAATAACTGAATGCAGGATAAGTAGAATGAGTGGTGCTCGGTAGTTAACTCCGGGTACCCGTCATGGGCCCTAGTCGGGTCGTGACAATATCCCTTTGAGGTAGTATCCAATTCCTTTTATTACTATATTTTCATCTTTTAACAAGGCCTACTTCTGATCCAATACTTGTTTCTCTCATCTTCCCCCCTTAGGGTGTTACCCCATTATTCTATATTTAACATCCCATTAGTTCTCCTTTTTCTTGCAAGTACATACTCTCAGCGATTCCGTAACTAATCTTAGTTGTGACTATTCATCATCTGACTTTATCTAGCCAGTTGGACATATTTGCAACGAGTCACATATTCCCATAGACGTACTGGTCTTGGATGGCCCAATCTTTCCTCAAAAGGGTCTTCATAATTTCTTTTGTTTTATTTTACTCGTAAAATGCTCGTTTCCATTAATCATTCTTTACCCTTAGCTTAGGAGACTTTGTAGTGTTTTGCTACGAGTGCGAATCCCTTTTGACGTTGAAAATCTCTTCTTGGGTACTTTCTTCCCTTAAATAGAAGTACCAATCTGGGTTCACATCCATTCTTCGGGTTAAATCTCAGTAGCTTAAAATTTCCTCTTCGCTCTCATAAGACCTGTTTATTTCTTCTCAAGGATGCACCTTTGTCCATTATTCACAACCTTCTGGATCACGTTCATCCTTTATCACGTACAACATTACTCTATCTCCCATTGATTTATTTAAATTTGATCCTAGTGTATGCTTTCCTTCTTTCATCCTAACCTTTTCCTCAAATATATTACCTGATCCTCAATGTGTATACGTTTTCCTTGTCCAAGTTTCTCTACCCTTCATGATATCATAACCTTCTTTTTCCTAATGCTCGTGCTTACATATTTGGTCATGTTACCGCTATCTGACTTTAATTCCCCAGAAAACCCAATCCTAATTCTCTCTGTAGCACTTGCTACCTCAATTTTGACATACATCACAATCAATACCTTTAACATGTCGTAAAATCAATCGTAAGGGTATACATAATACTCGATGCAGCCACTCGTGACTTATCTTTTTATCGCTTTTCAACACCTTTTCTTGCGAGATATCTCGTTGCCATTTGATTTTGTCCTGAATCTGTTGCTTTAATATATCTCCCCTCTCTTTTTGCCCAGCTAGCCAGACTTATGCCTCGCGATCATTTCGAAATTCTAATTGTAAAGCTCATATGCTCCTAATTTCCCTCGGACTATTCTGGTTTCTCATATTCTTTTTCGTATGTCTAAATCTGTAGGTCTTCCTAGCATATCCTTCTGCGTCTTAACTGTAAATCCTGGCGATATAACTTTACTTAAAAATCCTTACTCGTACTTGTACCTTGTCTCTTTGTCTAAGATAATCAACCTCGCATCCTTTACTTTCCTGTAGCAACCGAATCGATCCTTGCGATGTTTTATCTTCACTTGTACACCTACTCTCTTCCCTCCTTACACATAAACCGACATCACACCTAATTTCTCTATTATCAAATAATCTTCACAACACCCATCTGAAAAAAAATTGAGGTGAATACTTTTTATAAGGATTATCTAGAAATACACCACATATTCCTAAGGTTGATACAATCTCCACTTCCTTCGTCGGCCAAGCAACATCACATTTAGAAGTTATATAAACAATCCAGAAGACAATCATAATTGCAGTCCAACTTACCTTACCATTTATCATTCTTGAGTTCAAGGTCATCATTAATAGCCAAAGTAACTCGGCCATAATGACTCTTAGAATAGCACCAACCATCAAATATTAGAATCCATCAAATCATATAGGAAAGTCCGATAAAACGAGTATGTGTGCATGTCGTCAACCCATCCTGATCTTATGTAGATATATATACTTCTAGAGTAAAACTTTCCTCTACTCATTAACTTCCTTTGTCCATATCAATATCTCTTCGTTATCTTTTACTAACCAATCTAATCTATAAATCGTATCCTCTTGTATGAATTCTTAGTGTCAACTTTCCCTTTATCTTGAATCTCCAATGTAAACTCATTCCATCATCCCTTTGGGAGGATACCACTTTAATTTCACATAAACATTTAGTCCGATAAAACGAGTATGTCACATGTTCAACCCATTAGAAGAAATTTATGTAGATATTCATATTTAATAGCGGAAATATATTCTAGATGAAATACAATATCGTATCAAAACTTTAGTCAAAACATTTAAGAAACTTCGTTTTGAAATTTATATTTTCAAATCAACACCCTTTGCGGGACCATAAGATTCACGTCAAACTTGCGATTATCACAAAAACTAGTGTCTTCCTTTGTACATAATTACAAGGCAAAATCCAGGTTTGACTTGGGTTGGAACCAAACTAATAGCTATAAATCGTAAGTTACAAGCATTTCTTGTGTCCAAAGCCTTTTCATTAAGTGTTACATATGGATCATGTACAAGTCCCCAAATTTTATCTTGCATATAAATGTGATCTTCACTAAGGCTCCCAAAAAGTCTCTCCAAATGGCAACTCAAATCTCTTCATGTAGCATCCCTACGATAGTAAAAGACTATCACTAACCATAAAGCTTAGGAGGATTAGATTCTCCAATTCCCTATACGTCTTAGGTAGCTCAATAAGATAATAATAAATCAAGTAAACAAGTATATCAAAGTTCACACTTGAAAAGTTTCCAACATTTATAGAAGAAATTTGTCAATTAACCAATGTAAGCAATATGTACGTCATGCCAAAAGATATTCACCAAAAAATATTTAATAGCGGAAATAAGGTCCCACTGCGAAAAAATGGACAAAATTCATCATCAAGTAAATCAAAAGTCACGATGGGCAAGATCCAAATCGAGAGGCATGCCGATATCAATGACAAAGTCACTGCAACAAGAAGGACAAAGTCCCAACAAGAATGCAAAATGATCAAGCAATTCGTACAAGTGGGCGATTTAGCAAAAGTTTTGCAATACTTGAGATAGTAACCACACAATGATATAAGATGAAGAGTAAGGAAACAACCCATCGACATACTTCAAAAATTCCAGAAAATAAAGATATTCCAAGTTCAAGTGTATGCACAAACCTTGGCGTTTTACCACACAACAAGTTCTACCACAACTCGAGGAGCTCAAATTGTCTACGCCATAGACCAACCAAAGTCCACTTCGTCAAACAATTCCTCTTAGCTTGTACAAGAGCATATATACCTTAAATACACAATGAAATATCTACTTAAGTTCAATAGTTTCAGCACTTCGAAACTAAACATGAAATAAGTGAAAATCAGCCTAAACTATCAAAACAGGAATTCTGGACAGTACTACTGTCTTGTACTGTCGCTCAGTTTCAAAGGGGTAAACGGCAAAAATAGACTTTGTGGCCTTAATAAAAGTTGTAGATATATGTCTTGGGGTTTCAGATATATTCGAATCACTCCGATAGCAGTTTTTTACAAAAAGATATGCTCAAAATACTAACACCAAGACATGTAGGGTTTGAAAAAACGAATCAAGCAAGACACCTTACTTCATCACCCCTTTTCGAGTAAATACAAGCAAAACTGGATTTTGGACCCTGAATGAATGTTGTAGGGCTATGAAATATATTTCTAGAACATCTTGAATCACTTAAAACTAAGATTTATACAAGGAATTATGCTGAAAACACTAACAGCAGTCCAGTCCAAAAACGGGTTCGTAACTTACCTCAATCGTATGGAGTTGCTTGGGGCTCAACCACAGCAAGTCTTGATGATTGATTTAGAGGATGAATATTATGAGAGGAGAGAGGTTTTGGTGTCTTGGAGAAAATGAAATTGGAGGCATGGTGGAGAGGATAAAAGCCAAAAGGGTATATATCTTACTTAGTAAGATAAGGATGAAAAATAATAAAATAAAATAAAAAGGGGCTGCCCACTTTTATATATATTTAATCCATTTAATAATTTTACTACGATAATCATAGTAGGAGTAGTTTATGTAACTACACCATAACAGTTCAAATAAGTTTCAAATATCGTCAAGTTCACATTCAGGAAGTGCGAAGTAAAATATACCCTTACTATCAAGATATGATAAATCGAAAATTCAAGTATTCGCTGAAAAAAACTTTTGGGGTGTTACGACTCTCTCCCCCTTAAAAAATTTTGTCCCAAAATTTACCTTATGCTAGTCTCGAAACAAATGGGGATATTGAATTCGCATATCCTCTTCTCGCTCCCAGGTAGCCTCTTTGCCAGAATGATTTCTCCAAAGGACTTTTACTAATGGGATTTTCTTGTTTCTAAGCTCTTTTGTCTCATGCGCCAAGATTTGGATAGGTTCCTCTTCATATGTCAAGTCAGGGATGACCTCAATGGATTCAACAGGAAGAACATGAGATGGACCTGAGCGATATCTTCTAAGCATAGAAACATGGAAGACATTGTGGATCTTATCTAGCTCCGGTGGAAGAGCTAGCTTATATGCAACTGGACCAACTCACTCAAGTACTTCATATGGTCCAATAAATCGAGGACTAAGTTTTCCTTTTTGGCCAAACCTTATAATCTTCTTCCATGGAGAAACCTTTAAAAATACCTTATCTCCCGCTTGAAGTTCAATTTCACGCCTCTTAAGAGTAGCATAAGACTTTTGTCTATCCGAGGCAATTTTTAGACGATCCTTGATGATTTTTACCTTATCATCAGTTTGTTGTACAATCTCAGGACCAACCAATTTTCTTTCACCAACTTCACTCCAACAAAGAGGAGTTCTACACTTTCTCCCATATAAGGCTTCATAGGGAGGCATGCCAATACTTGATGGGTAGCTATTATTGTAAGCGAACTCTATCAAGGCTAGGTGTCTGTCCCAACTACCCTAAAATTCCATAATGCAAGCTCGAAGCATATCTTCCAAGTTTTGCATCACCCTCTCGGACGGGCCGTCTGTCTGAGGATGGAAAGGAGTACTAAAGTTCAACCTAGTGCCCAAAGCTTCTTGCAAGCTAGTCCAGAATATGGATGTAAACCTTGGGTCTCAGTCAGATACAATAGAAATAGGAACTCCATGTAGCCTCACAATCTCATTAACGTACAATTCTGCTAAACGTTCAAATGGGAGTCCATTCTGATGGCCAAGAAATGAGCACTTTTGGTTAGCCTGTCAACTATAACCCAAATTGCATCATGATTTCTTTGAGTGCGTGGAAGCCTAGAAACAAAGTCCATAGTTATTCTTTCCCATTTCCACTCAAGTATTAATAAGGGTTGTAACAAACCAGTTGGGACTTGATGCTCGGCCTTTATTTGTTGACAAACTAAGCATTTGGAAATAAATTCCGCAATGTTCTTCTTCATACCATTCCCCCAGTAGTGTTCTTTGATGGTTTGGTACATTTTAGTACCTTTGGGATGCATTGCATATGGTGAAGTATACGCTTCATTCAAAATATCTTTCCTCAAGTTGTCATCTTTAGGAAAATAACCTATTTCGATAAAATAAAACACCATCCTTCCTTAATTTAAAATCAAGCTTTCCTCCAGTTTGAATTTCTTTGATTAATTTCACAAGCTTCTCATCTAACTTCTGTGCTTCTTTACGCTGTTCAAGTAGAACAGCTTGACTTACAAACTAGCAACAATAGAGCCATCGAAATTAAATGCAAGACAAGCATTCATGGCTCTTAATTTAAGAAACAAAGGCAAATGACTTAGAGATAAACTAGCAAAGGCTTTGCGACTTAGAGCATCTGCCACCACATTGGCTTTACCCGGATGATAATCAATCGTGCAGTCATAATCTTTAATGAGTTCAAGCCGTCTACGTTGTCTCAAATTCAACTCTTTCTGTGTACCCAAGTACTTCAAACTCTTGTGATCAATAAATATGTGACACTTTTCGCCATATAAGTAATGCCTCCAAATTTTCAAAGCAAACACTATGGCAGCGAGCTCAAGGTCATGAGTAGGATAGTTCAATTCATGTGGTTTCAATTTTCGAGAGGCATATGCAACCACTGTCCCTTCCTGTCACGACCCAAACTGATGGGCCGTAACAAGTGCCTGACCACTACTAGCCAAGCACTCCTATGCTTGCCTTTACTGCTCACTGACTATCCTGGGCCCATACACAATCTGTAACTGTGCTGTACTGTCTACCGAACAACAACATAAGAGACACTACACCGGGAACTCACGGCCAACACATACATATAAACATAAACACTGAGAGTAACAGCGCGAGCCGATTTGGCCGCCACATATATATACTGTACAACAAAATAAACGCCGACGAGACTGCATAACATCACGACTACATATCACTGTCTACAGACCTCTATGGAGTACAAAATTTAGAAAGGACAGGACAAGGCCCTGCCATACCCATAGATGTACATAACAGAATAGCATACCAAAAAGGGTTGTAGCTCCGGATCAATGGATCGTACTGACTGCCGCTGAGGGGAGGCCCTACTGCGGTGGATCATCTGACTGGCTACCTGATCCTGCGGGCATGAACGCAGTGTCCACAGGAAGGGACGTCAGGATGAGTAATGTATCGAGTATGTAAGGTATGAATAATAACATAGTAAGGGATGTAAAGTATGAATAATAACAGAATGGAAATATAGAGCATATCATGAGATAAAAGAGTAACCTGTACATCTGAGTGCCTTTTAGGCGGGTACCATGCATGCTTAGTTTTCGTTGAAAAACATTTATTGTTCATGTATACAGAAAATAGAACATATCATATTGCCGAGGAACGTCGGCTCCGATTCATGTAACCACATATGTCCCGCGTCCTAACATCCCGCGTCCGGGATGTTATCATATTATACCAACTGATCAGGTGGCCATGCATCTATAACGCCTCGCCTTTTTTCCCATATTACCCATTTACATATACATATATCATATACATATATCATATAAGCAGCATGTAGGAGAGCCCAAGAAAAACTATAACTCTATCGGAGTGACGTAAGGTTGGTAACCTCCGATTATATTATGGAATAATCATCGCTTTATCTCACCTTGAAGGAAAAATTATTATAAGGTGAGACTAACAACAATGAATAAAATTAAGTCAAAAGATAGCTCAATAATCTCATATCGTCATTGAAATCATAACTTGAAACCTTTAAACATGAAATCGTTCTCATCATAGTCACCATAGAAAAATATTCTCATCTTTGGCATCATTGTCATCATGATAAAAACATGTCCATCCTTGTTGTCATAAGAGCTTACAAAATCATAAACCTCTGTTTTGGAAAAATACGGACATTTTGGAAAAACATTTACGGGCTATCGGGAAAGGAATCATGCCTTGGAATCATAGACTTCTGACTTTTGAAAACAAAGAAGTTATAGAAGCATTTATGAAATCGTAACATAGGAATCATGCCTTTGAAAAAAAGGGACGAGCCTTAACATACCTTTCGGTTGCCTTAGTCGTTCAACGTTTGTCCTTCCAAGCTCGTAAATCTACATATAAACCATTCATACTATTATTTGGCTCAATGTCATATGCTCATCTTAAGCGTTCAATTTAATTCCGTTTAGAATCTGCCGAAATTCGAGCAGCACCTCCCCTGCTTATATGCCTAGCCCGAAGTCACAATCCAACAACCAACAACAACAACAAAAATACCAACATCAATAACATCATTTCCAACACCAATATGTACCATAAAACAGCCCACACGCTGTTTTTCAACTTTCATAACTAACCAACTTACTACACGATTGTTTTGCGACTTTATCTCCGTAAATAAGCCTTAAATAATACCAAAAGAGAAAAATTCATACCTTTTTTTCTTATTAAGACAGCAATATCCTCAATATCCACGCTAAATTCCACCGCAAAACAATACTAGAATCACAACCATGCGTTACCCGGACCTAAACCTCTACTCCGCGACTTAAAAATTGCTCACTTTTGATTCCCTCACTTTCTCTCTTCCAATATCTGGAATTTCTAGGAAAATCTGATGGAAAAAAAGGGGATTATTACCCATTATATAGGGTCAAATTCGGGTCGGGTTCAGCGTAGATTCTTGTGTTGTTGTAGCATGCGTTTTCGTTCTCGTCCACCGAACTTGTAACGTCCATAATTCTCTACTCCGATGTTCTATCGATGAGCGGTTTATTGCGTTGGAAACTAGACTCGACGAACTTCATTTTAGGTTTTTGTTTCACCTAAAACACTTCATATGCTAAGAGATATTTTCCCCCCAACTTGGACCAAAATTTTCACACAAAACATTACCCATCCTTTCTCCAAAGTCGTACTACTCCATTTCTTCCACTCTTTTCCTTATAAAACCTTCTGGTCTACCTTATATACATCTTTCACTTATTAAATATACTTAATAATGCTTGCTCCTTATATTCCAAAGTGGTTTTACTTAACCCTAACTCAACGTACTTATGTTTCAAATTTGATAAGTGTTCTTCGAAGATACGGGGTGTAACACTTACTGCATCAGGACACAACCCAAACCATGATGAAAAGCATCACTATATATCGCATACTCTTTCCTTTCAGTTGGTAGAGTAAGTATAGGAGCTTGTGCCAATAAGGATTTGAGCTTTTCAAAACTCTCTTGGCATTTGTCATCCCATACGAACTTGACTTCCTTCCTCAAGAGTTTAGTCAAAGGAGAGGCTACAATGGAGAAGCCTTTGACAAACCTTCTATAGTATCCCGCTTAGCCCAAGAAACTTCTTACTTCAGTTGGACTTTTAGGTGGTTTTCATTCAACAATAACTTTAATCTTACTAGGATCTACCTTCACACCTTCAGCTGACACAACATCTCCCAGAAAAGCCACTTCACCAAGCCAAAATTCACATTTGGAAAGCTTAGCATAAAGCCTTTTCTCTTCCAAAATTTGCAAAACAATCCGAAGATGCTTTTCATGATCTTCACTATTCTTGGAATATATTAAAATGTCATCTATGAAGACCACTACAAATTGATCAAGATAAGGCTTAAACACGCGATTCATCAAATCCATGAATGCCGCAGGAGCATTTGTCAACCCGAATGGATCACCAAGAATTCATAATGATCATATCGAGTCCTAAAGGCAGTTTTAGGGACATCTTGTTCACTTACCCGCAGTTGGTAATACCCAGACCTCAAGTCAATTTTTGAGAACAACCTAGCACCCTTTAGCTGGTCAAATAAATCACCAATCCTAGGCAATGGATATCTATTCTTAATTGTTACCTTGTTCAATTGTAGGTAATCAATACAAAGCCTAAGAGTTCCATCTTTCTTTTTCACAAATAAAACAGGAGCTCCCCAGGGAGAAACACTTGGGCGAATAAAACCTTTCTCAAGAAGTTCTTGCAATTGAATTTTCAACTCCTTCAATTCTGCTGGAGCCATTCGATAAGGAGTTATAGAAACAGGAGTAGTCCCAGGAATAACCTCTATAGTAAATTCAACTTCCCTTTTCGGGGGCAATCCAGGAAGATTTTCAAGGAAAACATCAGGAAATTCACATACCACTGGTATATCCTTAAGGCTTGGACTTTCCAGGTGTGTATCAAATATATGAGCAAGATA
This sequence comes from Lycium ferocissimum, assembly GCF_029784015.1. Lineage (NCBI taxonomy): Eukaryota > Viridiplantae > Streptophyta > Magnoliopsida > Solanales > Solanaceae > Lycium > Lycium ferocissimum. The sequence goes on along the minus strand of NW_026727159.1, from coordinate 35,387 downwards.
AGCTTCACAACCCTGACTAACCATCTTTCTTTCCACAACCGCGGAGATAATATTAGATGTCAATGATCTTTCACCTCGAACAATAATGTGTGAAAATGAAGGAGCTCTAAAGTTCACATGCTTCGGCCTACAATCAACTACCGCATGGTATCTATGAAGCCAATCCATACCGATGATGACATCATAGTTTTGGAAAGGCATTTCAATCAAATCAACAGGGAAGACTAGATTTTGAATCACCAAGGGACAACCTCGATAGATGTGATTACAAACAACCTGTTGACCCAAAGGACGTTGGACAAGCACACCACAATCAAGTCTCACAGATTTCACATTTTTAGGAAAAACCAATGATGAGTAAACATTGGAATATGTAGAACCAGGATCAAATAATGTAACAACACCTAAGCCAAATAAGTGAAATTTACCAACAACCACGTCTGCTCCATCTTGGTCATCCCTCTGTCTCATAGCATAAGCTTGTGCTGTAGCTCTTGACCCACTAGCTTGATTGGCTCCACCTGGACTTGTTGCTTGCATGTTTCTAGATCTTGCACCTTTATTCCCTTGAGATGGAATGGTAATAGGTTTCTGAACTGAGCCTTCCGTAAGCGAAGAAGAAGTAGGGTTAGGATTAGGACAATCCTTCACTTTATGATTGAAGCTCCCACAATTAAAACAAATACCAGAAGCTCTCCTACAAGTACCAGAGTGATTCTTTCCACATTGTGCACAAGTCGGTCTACGAGTCTTGCCTTGGCCATAGCTTGGAGTGCTAGCTTGATAGAGAAATTTGATCTATTTTGCTTATCTTTGGGCCGACTTGTGAACGATACTAGCTTTGGAATTGTCAAACCTTCCCCTTTTAGATGGACCTCCTGAATCTGCATCAGCCTTTCTGAACTTGTTTTCATTTCTACTAGCTTGTTCCTTGTCGATCATTTCCCAAGTAAGAGCAGTTGAAACTAATTTATAAAATTTTCATGTTGTAGGACTACCACGAGATTTTCGATGGAATTATTCAAACCGTCTTCTAATCTTTGCCCGCACTTATCTTTTTCGTTATTAATAATACCGCCAAAGATAACGAGAAAGCCTGAGAAACTTCTGTTGATATTCAGCAATAGACATACTCCCTTGCTCTAGATTCAAGAACTCCTTTTTCTTTGCATCATGATAAGCAGGTGGGACATACTTCATATGAAATTCTTTCACAAAATCATTCCAAGTAAGAACAGGAGGTTTTTGTAACAGTGAGACAGCATACTTAAATTTGGCAGCGTCTGAACACTCTAGTTGCTCAAATACTCTTTCCATCCGCTCCAACCAGACGAGTCGGCATCCGTAGGATCAACAGTGCCTTCAAACTCAACTCCACCCATTTTTCTCATTTTCTGAAAGTTCATTTCATTAGGGTCGGGCATTCTTCTAGCCATTTGACGAAATAAATCAGCCATTTGTTGAAAAGGAGGATCAACAACAGGAGTACTATGACTCATTTGAGGGTGTGGCCCAATTCTTGTACCCGGATTATTTCCCACTTTAGATCCACTAGTAAGAGGAAGATTAGAATCAGAAAAATGTTCTCCAACCCCTTCTTCTAAGTGAGGTTGGGCATTAGAGTTATTTAAACCCTCACGAGCGGCTTCCATAGGTCTATTAGAGGAAAAAGAGGCCATAACTTAATTCCTACATAAGGGAAGATGACATTGCATTAGGGACATGTACATGATGCATATGCACAATACACGCAACAAAATATGTTAAAAAGGAACAAGTATATCAACAAGTCACAACAAAAGCCCTAGAATCACAAACCTAGGCTCTGATACCAAAACTTGTAGCATCCCCTTTGGGAGGATACCACTTACGAAGCATAAGCTAAGTTCACACTCACAACGTTTAGAAGAAATTTAGGCCAAAAGATATTCACAAAAATATTTAACAACGGAAATAGGCCCATGCGAAAAAGAGTTGAAAGTGCGACATTTTTTTTGCCATTGTACCCTCCAAAAAAATTTCTTAGACGAAACACAATATCAAAGTATCAATTTAAAATGGTAATGCCCTCCTCAAATAGTCAACACATTTAAGAAACTTCATTTTGAAATTTATAGTTTCAAATCAACACCACTGTGGGTCCATAAGATTCACGAAACTCAAACTTGCGATTATCACAGAAACTAGTATCTTCCTTTGTACATAATTACAAGGAAAAATGTAAACCCAGTACATGGCATGACTTGGGTTGGAAGCACACCCTAAAATAGCAAAACAAGTCACCAAGATCAAGTTACAATCATATGGTCTTGTGGCCAACAAGCCTCTAAAATTTCATACATACGTGTTACATATGGATCATGTGCAAGTCCCCAAAATTTTACAAGACCTAGATGCATATGCAAATGTAATCTTCACTAAGGCTCCAAGGCTATCTTCAAATCTCTTTCCGTACATTACCTACAATAGAAAACAACTATCGCTAAGCATAAAGCTTAGTGGTGTATAAATTTTGGGCTTGGAGCTATTAGATTCCCCAATTCCCTTATCCGTAGTAGGTAGCTCAATAAGATAACAATAAATCAAGTAAAAAAGTGTATCAAAGTATAAATATCAAAACCTTGAAGAGTTTTCAAATGTCGAAATCGATATTCGAAGGTTCAAGTATCAAGAAAGCTTATACTTCAATTCAAGAGTGTTGGTCAATTAACCAATTTATCCCAATATGTATGTCATGCCATCACACCAAGAACAATCAATATCAAGATGGACTAAAGCCCCAAATCAAGAAAGGTCATCATCGAATAGTCAAGAGAATTAAGAGCCATGTTGAAAGTGGCTTTCCACTCGTACTCGAAAATGGACGAAAATCCATCATCAAGACGAAATGTAAATCCAAAGTCAAGATAGGCAAGATCTGAATCGAGTGGCATGCCGATATTGATGACAACGTCACCGCAACAAAAAGGACAAAGTCCCAACAAGAATGTAAAATGGTCAAGCAATTTGTACAAGTGGGCGATTTAGCGAAAGTTTTGCAATACTTAGAGAAAATAACCATAAAATGATATAAGATGAAGAGTAAGGAAACAACCCATCTAGATACTTCAAAAATTCCAGAAAATAAAGATATTCCAAGTTCAAGTTTATACATAAACCTTGGCATTTTACCACACAACAAGTTCTACCACAACTCGAGGAGCTGAAATCGTCTATGCCATAGACCAACCAACGTCCACTTCGTCAAACAATTCCTATTAGCTTGTACAGAGCATATATACCTTAAATACACAATCAAATATCTACTTAAGTTCAATAGTTTCAGTATGTCGAAACTAAACATGAAATCAGTGAAAATCAGCCTAAACTATCAAAAAAGGAATTCTGGACAATACTACTGTCTTGTACTGTCGCTCAGTTTCAAGGGGGTAAATGGCAAAAATTGTTACATCCGGCATTTTTGCGTATTCGGAAGTTTGGAAGTAACCTTGACTTACAAGGAATAAGGTCATGTTTGGATTTTTCTTAAGTGTATGCATGTCGGTTATGGAAATTCGGATGCTAGAATGTTGGAGAAGGCCTAAGGGCAAAATTGGAATTTTGAAAATTTGTTTCGGAAATTTTGAGAAATGAATTATGAAGAATTGGGCCAAAAAAAAAAAGGAAAATGAGGCCCAAATTAGAGAGGCCCAACCGGCCACTTATGGTTTTAGCCCATGGAATTAATTAATTTCCATGTGACATAATATATTCATCCATAGCCTTAGAACATTCAAGAAAGGCAAAGAAAAATCAAGAAAAAAAGAGAAAGAGAGCACGGCTAGAGAGGAAAGAAAAGAGAAGAAAAGAAGAGAAATTCTTGGAGCCAAATCCTTGGTTCAAAATTCAAATTCTTGTGGAATTATTACTAAGTGCAAGAGCCTCTACAAAGTGATATAATTGGTTTGGCAAGAAACCATCTTTGGTGGCAAGTGGAAGAAGTGAGGAAAAGGTAAGAATTTAATGTTCTTTTGTGTTATGGAAGGTTATGAATGATAGAATAAGTAGAATTGCATGGAAATCATGGAATTGTGTTTGGGTATGTGTTAGCCGTGCATGTGTGTGAGTGTGTTGTGGCCGTGTATGTGCATGGTTGTGTGTAGAAGATGTGTTGGATTTTATGTTGTATTTTAGTTGTGGTTATGATGAAGTTCATGTTAAAAATGAAAGTAGAATGAATTGATTTGGAAGTGTTGGAAGAATCATGGCCTTATGTTGGAAAGTTGGTATATTTTGTATACTTTGTATGTATATTGTAAAAATATTATGAAACGCTTCCGAATAGAATTGTAATGATCTTGATCAATATGTTGAGATTGAATTGGAAATATGAAGTTGGAAGCGGAAATTTTGTGTTATGTCGGAGAAATGGCTAGTTGTGCCATATTGTGCATTTTATGATATTTGTTGTTGTTGTTGGATTGTTGGGTTGTTGTTGTTGATATATTAAGCGAGCTAAGTCTCGGGGGTGTTATGTTTATAGGGGAAGTCTTTAATAAATTTCGGTAGCCAAGGATAAACCAAAGTTGAAATGTTAGCCTTCATGAATAGTAAATCGGTAAGAGTGACCATTTGCAGATTTCTGACGAAATTGGAAGTGAAGCCAAGCGAGCATAGGGCGCAATCCAGGTATGTAAAGCCTTGCCCTTTATTCTTTGGCATGTTCTGAGCCTATCAGGCTTGAAAACGAGCTTTGATTGTACTTCTGCCTCTCGGAATTCGAGATTGAAAATAGCGCCAAATCATTCAGTAAGAATGAACCAAATTTTCCAAACTGACCTATAACTGTGCAACTCCCATAAATGGAGTCGAAACACTTTAAAATGATTATGGACGACTCCTACGGTTCATTATCTATAATTTACATACTTTATTATGATTGGGTCCGAGGTGGGCCCACAATACCCCGAAACTCCCGGTAAGGTCCAAATCGATACGTTTCATGTCCGTTTTTCGTAGATAACTTTTAATTATGTTAATCCGCTAACTAATGAGCATTATGACCGTGCTAGTAGAGTCTGTCTTTACGAATCCGAATATTATTCCGACTTCGGAACGATTACGGATACTCGTTCGATATGATGCGCCAAGCCTATTCGATCGACATCTTCTGAACTACTTCAGTTTGATTACGTCTGTATGTCGGTCTGTGTGTATATGGTTTCTCATGGATCTGTTCGTGGATGTCTCAATGCTTCCTTCGTACGACCGGGTGCGCCGGGCCGGGTTACGTATACGAGTATTTATTGTGCACCTATACGGTATTTGCATTGTTCACCGCGTCCCTCGGATTGTGCGGGCAAAGATCGGGATGCGTACGTATCGTGTTCGGATCCGATTATGATTATGATTTGATTATGTGATATTATGGGGATGGCGGCGAGGATGGCATTTGATCGATTACGTACGTCCACCGCGTCCGTATATCTACGAGGCGGGTTCGATATATTTCGTTTACGCGTCCCTTATGAAAGGGCGGGATACGTACGTATGTGATTAAGATGCGATTTACGATATGTACGTACGTATGTAATTATGACTACGCATGCATAGTTCCGTCATTTGACGATTCGTACGTACGATATGGATTATGACTGGATGAAGTAAAATGAAGGCCGTTACGAGTTTCGAAAATACGAAATGGCAAGTAGACCTCGGACTCGAGGACGAATGTTTTAAAGGGGGGAGGATGTTACATCCCAAGATGACACATTTAAGGTCGTACGTACGATGGAAATTGGATGCGAATGTTGAGAAGGCGAAAATTGGAATTTTGAAAATTCGTACGGAATAGATTGAGATTGGGCTGGTTGTACGGAATTAATTAATTTCCATGAATAATATATTCGCCTTAGAACATTCAAGAAAGGCAAAGAAAATCAAGAAAAAAAGTAGAGCGGTTCGGACGCTCCTCTACAAAGTGATATAATTGTCAAGACTCTTTGGTGGCAAGTGCGGGTAGAATTGCATGGAAATCATGGAATTGCTCTACGTTTGTGTCATGTTGTGGCCGTGTATGTGCATGGTTGTGTGTAGAAGATGATTTTTACGTATCGGATTCGGGTTTTTGTATTGATGTATATTATGTTTCCGCTTTACATACTCGGTACATCTTCGTGTTGTTGTTGTTGGATTGATATATTAAGCCGAAGTCCACCTTTCGGTAGCCAAGGATAAACCAAAGTTGAAATGTTAGCCTTCGCGAATAGTTACGTACGCAAATCGGCACCGACGCGCAATCGGTACGTAAAGCGCCCTTTATTCTTTGGTTCTTAGATATTGTCTGTTGTTTGGAGAGCTCCCTTTGATCGGAGGAGTCGATATTTTGGTATATATCTTAATTTACATACTTGTACATACGTTGGGCCCACAATATATATGACTATTTGGATACGGCGGGGGCCTGTCCGTCTTACGATTTCTCGGGATACACCGTTCCGACGTATGTTAGAGGTACGCATATATACGTGAGGTGTGGGTTGTCAATGCGCCAGGTACGTATGTGTGAGTTTTGCGATTTTGTCCGATTATGATAGCCTCGGCTTGTACGGGGTTTATGTATGTATATATGTATGTTCGTATGATGTATGTTATGTACGTATGGATTTATGTATGATCGATTCGGCATTAGCTATCCGGTATGTCGGATGCGTTAGGTAGGTACGTCTCGTAAGGGTGTCAAGTAGGACACCGATCACGGCCAGCGGGGTTGGGTCGTGACAAAAATAGACTTGTGGCCTTAATATTTTTGGTATATATCTTCATGAAAGTTGTATATATATGTCTTGGGGTTTTCTCGAGAAATTTGAATCACTCATTTTGTCAATAGCAGCTTTGTATAAAAATATGCCCAAATACTAACGAGCGTACATGTAGGGTTTCCAAAACAAAAATAGACTTTGTGGCCTTAATGAAAGTTGTATATATATGTCTTCTGTTTCGCCACGTACTTCATCACCTCTTTTTGAGTAAATACAAGCAAAACTGGGTTTTGGAACCTGAACAAAAGTTGTAGGCTATGAAATAGCTTTCTAGAAAATCTGGAATCGCTTAAAACTAAGATTTATACAAGGAATTGTGCTGAAAACACTAACAGCAGTCCAGTCCAAAAACGGGTTTGTAACATACCTCAATCGTGTGGAGCTGCTTGGGGCTCAACCAAAGCAAGTCTTGATGATTGATTTAGAGGATGAATATTATGATAGGATAGAGGTTTTTGTGTCTTGCTTCCTTGGAGAAAACAAAATTGGAGGGGTGGTGGAGAGGATGAGAGCTAAAAGGGTATATATCTTACTTAGTAAGATAAGAATGAAAAATAATAAAATAAAATAAAATGGGGCTGCCCACTTTTATAAATATCTAATCCATTTAATAAATTTAATAAGATAATCATAGTAGGAGTAGTTTATATAACTACACCATAACACTTCAAACAAGTTTCAAATATCGTCAAGTTCACATTCAGGAAGTGCGAAGTAAAATATACCCTTACTATCAAGATATGATAAATCGAAAATTCAAGTATTCGCTAAAAAAAACTTTTGGGGTGTTACATTCCTGTTCCTTTAATTACTAATCATTTTTCCCTCCAGGGTTCTTCCCTTAAATTAAATTAGAATCATTCTAAAGCTTCTCTTTGAAAGCATCTCATAATTGTTCATTCAATCATGACTTACCAAACATCCGATTGTCACATATTCCCTTCATTCTTTCTCTATAGCATAGACATTCAAACAATTCAATTTGTAAAAATTTCGGCCGAGTTTCCTCTATACTTCTTACTGCCTTATTCTCGCACGCAGCCCGGAAAACACATCCGATGCCTCGTGGAGCAATCCCAATTTCCCGTAATATCTAGCTCAAGTTCTTATATCAAAGTCTATCAATATCAGTAAGGCAGGAAACATACCTTTCGGAGTATCAACTTTAATTCTCATCAACTACCTCATAGCGGCATAATCAACTGCTTATCCATAATCAAAACATTTAGGGTTAGAATCAGGGACATCACATCCTATAATTTAGCTCTACGGCATCATCTAAGATGAGAAAGAATGGTCAATCATTCCTAAACGCCCTACAGCCTCTTGTTTATAAGTGTGGCGCGCATCACACCCATAAACAAGACTCTACTGGACATGGTATGTAGACAATCCTAGGACAGAATCGCTCGATACCAAGTTTTTCACTTCTGAATCTAGAGTAGCGTGATAGGCACTCGATGCCAACCTAAGCTCGAGCGAACCACTCTAAATCTGAAACTCTGGGAGTAATCCCCAACTTAACCCAATAAAGCCTACCTCGCACATCGACAATACCAACAACCCGCACATCGACAATACCAATAAGTCGGCGAGGTCGTATATATATATATATATATATATATATATATATATATATATATATATATATATATATATATATATATATATATATATATATATGTATATATATATATACTGACCATCTCGTCTGAACTGGGCACACACACCCAAAATATAATTACACAACAGAGCAAGCCGATGAGGCTGCTATTAAGTTGAACAACAAGACTGAGAGCCAACAAGGCTACATAATACCCCAACTACATACAACTGTCTACAGACCTCTAGGGAACACGAGCTGTAGAAAGGACAGGGTACGGCCACGTCATACCCATATATACATGTCAAAATAGCACACCATAAAGGGACTGCAGCTTCGGACCAAGTGGAGCGCACTGACTGTAGCCGAGTGGAAGGCCTACTGAGCTGGATCGTCTGTCCGATTACCTGAACCTACGGGTATGAACACAGTGCCCCCAAGCAAAAGGGACGTCAGTACGAAACAATATACCGAGTATGTAAGGCAAGATATAAACTGAAATGAAATAACAAACTGTACTCTGGATATCTCAAGAAAGCATTTGGAGGTACTCTACCTGGGTTGCCTCTCATTTGAGTCAAGATAACATAATTCTATAGATATAAATTCGTGACTCGAAGGTCAGGAATAGATAACTCCATGACTCATAGGCCAGGTATAATAAACTCCATGACCCGTAGGTCAGGTATAAGCAACTCCATGACCCGTAGGTTAGGTATAATCAACTCCATGACCTGTAGGTCAGGTATAATCAACTCCATGACCCATAGGTCAGGTAACAACTCCATGGCTCATAGGCCAGGCATATACAAACATATAATGATAACTTAAAGGCAACATAATAGCCTGTAAACAACATGTACACCAGTTATTCCTTTGGTCATTCTATCATCTTATATGACCCAACTATTCTCATACCTGACTTAAATAGAGAGAATTATTATACTAGGATTATTGTAACCTGAGTATAAACTTTATGAATAGCATATCTTGATGCGAATAGTCATAGGTGGCTCAATAGTAGAAATCATGCCAAAGAAAAGAAGGAACAACCTTAACATATCTGGAAGCTTATTTCTTGACTTTCCAACTTACTTCCCATCTTGCAATCTACATAAGATCATTCGTGGTCTCGTAATCTACATATAAAACCATTCATACTATTGTTAGGCTTATCGTCATATGCTTGTTTTAAGCCCCCAAATTAAATTCCCTTAAATCTGCCGAAATTCGGGCAGCATCTCCCCTATATCTTCTACTCCCTCCAATCTTCAAAATAACTCCCAAAGTACAATAAAACATCAACAATTCCATACTCAAAAGATTACATTCAAACTATACTCCATTCAATCCTAAAACTTCTTTTCATAATCATTCCATAACAACAACTTTATACAACCCCTTATACACTCGTATACGAAGATTTCTTAACATCATTATTATCCCTCATAACAAGGTTAAGCTCAAAACATACTAATAATTATAACTAGGGGTGGGCGTTCGGTTCTTCGGTTCGGTTTTCTCATACTTTGGTTTGGCTATTTCGGGTTTGGTTTTTTGAAGGTGGACACCAAACACCGAACCAAACTAGTTCGGTTCGGTTCTTTCGGTTTCGATTTTTTGAAGTTTGGTTCGGTTCGGTTTCGGTTTTTTCAATTCGGTGTTTTCAATTCAGGCTTTCAAAGACACTCAAAGAAGAAGAATTAGCAGTCATTTGAAATTAAATCAAGCAAGAAGATGGCAAGAATTTTTTCGACGCCAATGAGGTTTAAAGAAGAAGCCCAGTTAGGGCCAGGCAGAAAGATGAATCAGTGGTTAGAAGATTAGCTTCAAGAAGAAGATAGCGAGAATCAAAAGAGAGGAGCAAGAAGATTTCAAATCCTGATTCGGTACACTGAACAAGAATGGTTTCGTCATGACATCGACATGCTAGCTTTAGAAAGAAAAGAACAAAAGATAGTTCCTGTCCAACAACAATTATCTGAATGCTCAAAACCATAAAAAAAAATTGGAAGAAGCAAAAAAACATGAACAATTATTGATCATAAGAAAAGGGTACACTATAAATAGCAAGAACAATTTAGCAACTTCAACAAAAAAAATTACAAAAGCTATGTAAATTTACAATTAGTAAAACAGATTATAACCATAGTAAAAAATTAGCAAAAAAAAGTAAAAAAAAAGAAGCATACTAGTAATTGGAATAGGGGATTCATCAAGGCGCTTTATTAAGTTTTAAACAAGATAATTTATGCCAAAATCCTTCATCTACGTAACATTGAAAAGGTGCAAATTGAAGAATTGTTCTTTTTCCAAGATCATATAGCTAAAGATTAAATCTTTGGTTTATATTGGAAATCCTGTAATTAAATTGTTAAGTAATTTGTTGACTTGTTTTGCTGAGAATTGAAGGTTTACAGAAAAGAAACGAAGATTGGAATTTTTTGGGCTGTACATAAAATTTCGGTTTAAACCGAAAACCCGAAAAACCGAACCCCAAACCCCGAACACCGAACCGAATCCCGAAATTTCTGAAAATTGAAACCGAACCCGAATCGAAAATCCGAAAAACCGAATTAATTCGGTTCGGTCCGGTTTTTCGGTTTTCGGTATTTATGCCCAGCCCTAATTATAACTCAAGTTAATTCACAACCCAAAATATCATCAAATGCATATTTGAACTTTTCCTCCGAATTTTCTCCTCCTCAAATCTTAACATAATTACCAAACAAACTTATAAACATGAAACTAAGATGAAATCTTACCTCAAAGTTCAAGAACACTTCAATTCCATGGTTACTCCACCTTAAAAATACCCACCCAAATATCTTCAAGAAGAGGAGAAAAGTGTAGACCTCACTTGGAAACCTTAACCACTTTAATCTTCACTTTGTTCCTTGGTTTGGGCTTGGAAATATGTTTGGAGAAGTTTCTAGGACTTCCTAGGACTTGAGGCTATGTTAAAAATGACCCAAAATTATCATATAGACTTGTAGGAATATATGTGCATGTTGTGGAAGTTGGAAGAATATTCTAGAGGATTTGGGATATATTTAGGGGGGTTTGGAGATTGGATGCATGTTGTTGAAGATTCTAGAGAGGTGTGGAGATGAGAAATGGTGAAAAATGAGATGAGTTAGATGACTTAAGTGGTATATATAATAATCCAATTCGGTTTTGGGCTAATGGGCCGAAATTGTTGGGCCTTTGTTACGTTAGAAACTATACTCGATGAACTTCATTTTAGGCTCTTGAAACACCTCAAAATTCCTAATATACTAGGAGATATACCTCTCTAAAGTTGACCCAAAATTTCTGTCCAAAATTCCGCCAAATTTTTCCAAATTTTCGACAAACTTATTTTCTTCGATTTGCTTGATCCCGGAACCTTTAGACACTTTCTTAACACTTGTTAAGAGTATTCCCTAACCTTGTAAGGGTTCCATGACCCCTCCGAGCTTACGTTAGTTTACTCACAACGCAAATGACGCGAAAATTTTTGAGGTGTACAAAGGGTTTGGGGACTCAAGTGAGTCTTAGCACTGCATTCCACCCCCAGACAGATGGGCAGGCTGAGCGTATTATTCAAACCCTTGAGGATATGTGAAGATCATGTGTGATAGATTTCAAAGGTAGCTGGGATGATCATTTGCCACTTATTGAGTTTGCGTATAATAACATATATCATTCCAGTATTCAGATGGCCCCGTATGAAGCTTTATATGGGCGAAAGCGTAGGTCACCTATTAGATGGTTTGAAGTGGTGAGACTAAGTTAGTAGGGCCAGATCTGATTCAGCTAATAGTGGAAAAAGTCAAGCTTATTCAGGATCGATTATTGGCTTATGCAGATAATTGCATATGACATTTAGAATTCCAGGTTGATGTTTGGGTGTTCTTGAAGGTATCGCCTATGAAAGGGATTATGAGGTTTGGTAAGAAGGGTAAACTTAGTCCTCGCTACATTGGACCTCACAGGATTGTACATGGAGTGGGCCAGGTGGCCTATGAATTAGACCTACCATCGAACTTAAAGTCAGTCCATCCGATCTTCCATGTATCGATGCTTCATAAGTGTATAGAAGATCCGTCCATAATTATACTCGTTGATGATGTTCAAGTTATCGAGCAACTATCGTATGAAGAGGTCCCCATTGCTATACTAGATAGACAGGTTTGGAGGTTGAGGACTAAAGATGTAGCTTCAGTTAAAGTCCTTTGGAGGAATAAGAATATAGAAAAGATGACTTGGGAAGCTGAAGAAGATATGAGATTCAGGTATCCGCATTTATCTCCACTTCCAGAGGAAGTCCAGACAGAGACACCATTGCCTTCAGGTGCGTATTGTTTCATTTCTTATAATTACTGGTCGTGTGAGGCCATTATTTTTATTGCTTGTTGTGGCCCTGTGTGGCATTGTGTATTTTGGATTGTTGTAACAGATTGGTAGGGGTACAGTTTGTCACGACCCGACTAGGGCCATGACGGGCACCCGGGGCTAACCACCGAGCACCACTCATCCTATTACTCATCTGCCCTCATTCATATTTCTTTTGCACATGATCATGGAAAACTATTATCATTGGAAACATACTCACTTTATATACATAAGCCCTTTGGCTGTCAAAATAATATATACATATACAATGAGAGACTTGTGAGACCATACTACCCACAACTACGTATCTACGAGCCTCTACTAGAGTACTAGACATATAGACGGGACAGGACCCCGTCGTGCCCAAAATATACATATATACAAATATACCAAAAGAATAATCAATGGCACCTCCGGAATAATGGGGTGCTCTCAATCAGCTAATGGCTCCTACGGGTCTGGATCACCTCCTTGTCTACCCGGCATGAACACAAATATTCAAAGAAAACGGACGTCAGTACGAACATCGTACCGAGTATGTAAGGCATGAATGAAATGAACATAAAAGAGAAATCATAAGTCATGGATAAAGATATAACTTGCATGCTTTTAAGTATGGGTACATCTCATACATATATCATACATAAGCATATCATACATATTACCATAGCGTATACATCATCACCATATCTCATATACATCATCATCGTTAACCCGCGTCCGGGTAACCATCATATGCCGCCCACTAGTGGTGTCATGCCCGACCCTCTAGGCTCGGTGTAAACATAGCAGCCCGCCTTAGTGGTGACATGCCCGGCCATCTAGGAACGGTGTAATCGTATGCAGCCCGCCTTCGCGGTGACATGCCCGGCCATCTAGGCGCGGTGGAATCGTATCATGGTGCATATCATGGACTTATCATTATTATTCATCTCATAGGCATATCATGACTTTATCATACTTAGCATCATTATACATTTATCATCAAAACATACATTAGAACTTGAAGGCAACTATAGGTATGTCGGGGTGACATAAGGTCGTAAACCCCCGATTATGTTATGGAGTAATCATAATCGTTATATCTCACCTTGGAGGGACTAGCGTGTTAAGGTGAGTGCACATGAGGAAAACATCAATGAATCGTAGTCAACATCATTATCGTATCCGTAATGTATCTCTTATCTCATTTGGCTATTCATGAACATAGACTCTTAGTTTTTCCGGAATATAGGAAACTCTCGAAGAAGGAGGAAAGTCATGCATAGGATTCATGCCTTAGAAAGAAAGGTTTAGCCTTACATACCTTTGCCGCTTAACTATTTTATGGCTTGCTCGTTCTCCTTTAATGCTCACGTCTTTACCTTCAAGAGAGTTCGCATTAACATTAGCTAAACGATTACATAAACGCGCTTGCTAAAGCTAGAGAAAATTGGGCAACATTTCCTTTGTTTATACGACTTTCCTCATATCGCATATTAACTCCCAATCATTCATCACAACAATCATAATGTCATAGGCAACAATCACCATTTATTTACACTAGCCACATTTCACAATTCCACTCCAATTCTCCGTAATCATGATCAAAGTTCACTATCGCGTTCTTTCACATACAATGCTTATTCCATGTTCTAAATATCATTCATAACTTACTTACAATCACAACATATCCATATTCATGATTCAATCCAAACTACTACTCAACAATGATACTATTCACACATTTATAACCCATTTTCTATACTCTTCTACAATCCAAGTGTTTCAACTTATCAATACTTCAAACATCATGAAAATACCATGAAACTTACCTTAGCATAGAAACAAGTCTTGAGTGGAAATACTCCTCTAGCACCAAAACCCTATTTCACTTCTCTTGGGATTTCTTGGCTTGGATGACTTTAATGGGTTTCACACTCTTGATTCTTGTTGGTTTGATGAAGTTGATCATCAATTTCCTTTGAATTCTTGTGGATGAAGAGTGGAGAGAATATTCTAGAGGTTTCTTGACTTGTGGAGTGAAAATGAAATGAAAATAAAATGAGAGAGAGGTCCCTTATATTAATTCACAATCTGTCCCGACCAGAACATACGGACCAACATACGGTCCGTATATTTTTCACTGACCGTATGTCTGGACCGTATGTTTGGTCCAGTGAAGTATGCCATTCTGGTCTGAACCTATGGCTGGACATACGGTCCGTATATTTTATACGGCCAGTATGTCTGGCCGTATAATGCCCAGCTATCCGAGACTTGTTCTCGTCGACTCGTTTGATCTCCAATCCTTATGGAACCTTCTTCACACTTGTTTAACACCTCAATACCAATCTAAGGGATGTTATAACTCTTCCTCAAAGCATCATTAGAACGTCATTAACTCATTACTCGTAAATCTTGTCCGACACGCAATATATGACTTGCTTTCCTTAACAACTTTCTTTCCTTACCTTATATGCCTTTGAAATCTCGTTTAGGATCATAAAATGCTATTTCTTACTTATCAAAATGTCGTATACATCATACCCTCTGATAGTCTATTCACTATACACTAACGGGGAAATTTCCGAGGTGTAACATTCTTCCCCCCTTTTGGAACATTCGTCCTCGAATGTTAAGTCATCGGGAATTCTATAAAAATTTTGCTAGAGTTTCCCTATAATATGGCACTACCATCCTGTCACAACAACCCATAATAACACTGCCTCACAGGGCCACAGCACAATAGCAATATAAATTGGTCACACACGACCCATATACATAAAAGAAAAACATAGATACCTCACAATCTCGATGTCTCATCATGAATCTCTTCTGGAGGCTGAAACAAATGCGGGTATGTGGATTTCATCTTCTCTTCCGCTTCCCAAGTCATCTCTTCTCGATTGTCGTTTCGCCACAAGACTTTAACTAAGGCCACCTCCTTATTTCGAAGTCTCCGTACTTGCCTGTCTAATACGGCAATGGGCACTTCTTCATAAACTAGCTTTTCTGTCACCTGTACATCATCTATTGGAACAATCCTCGTAGGATATCCAACACATTTGCGGAGCATTGAGACATGGAAAACTGGATAAACTAACTCAAGTTCTGAAGGCAAGTCTAACTCATAAGCTACTTGACCCACCTTGCGGGTGATCTTATAGGGTCCAATGTATCGAGGACTTAATTTCCCTTTCTTGCCAAATCTCATCACCCCTTTCATTGGCGACACCTTCAAAAATACCCAATCATCGACTTGAAATTATAAGTCTCGCCGACAGTTGTCCGCATAAGATTTTTGGCGACTTTGGGCTGTCAACAATCGATCTCGGATTACCTTGACCTTTTCGACTGCTTGTTGAATCAACTCAGGGCCTATTAGCTGTACTTCTCCGATTTCAAACCATCCAATTAGAGATCTGCACTTCCTTCCATATAAAGCTTCATACGAGGCCATTTGGATACTGGAATGGTAGCTATTATTATATGTAAACTCTATTAGGGGTAAATGGTCATCCCAACTACCACCAAAATCCAGCACACATGCTCGTAGCATATCCTCCAAGGTCTGAATGGTGCGCTCGGCTTGTCCATCAGTTTGCGGATGAAATGCCGTACTGAGCCTTACTTGAGTACCTAGACCTTCTTGGAAAGATTTCCAGAACTTAGCTGTAAATTGTGCCCCTCTGTCTGTAATAATAGATATCGAAACACCATGAAGCCTCACAATCTCCTTGAGATACAACCTTGCATAATCCTCTGCTGAGTATGTAGTTCTAACTGGAAGAAAATGAGCTGCTTTCATGAGTCTGTCCACGATCACCCATATGGAATCATACTGTTACACCTCAAAAAATTCCCCGTTAGTGTACAGTGAATAGACGAGCGAGGGGTATGATGTATACGAGGGTTGGACAAGTAAGAAATAGTATTTGATGGCCTTAATTAAGATTTCCAAAGACATTCGAGTTAAGGAAGGAAAGTTGTTAAGGGAAGCGAGTCATGTGTTGAGTATCGGATAAGAATTTCGAGCATTGAGTTAATGATGTCCTAATGATGCCCTAAGGAAGATTTATAACGTCCCTTAGAATGATAATGAAGTGTTAGACAAGTGTTAAGCAGGTTCCATAAGGATCGGAGATCAAACGAGTCGACGAAACAACTCTCGGAAAAAAGCGGACAATCTACGGCCAGACATACTGGCTGTATAAAATATATGGACCGTATGTCCAACCGTAGATTCAGCCCATAATACAATACTCCACTAGACCAGATCTACGGCCAGACATACGGCCCGTAGAAAACATACGGACCGTATGTTGGTCCGTATAACTTGGTTTCGGGCTGAACTCATTTTATATAAGGGACCTCTTTTCCATTTCATTTCATTTCATCTCCCACCTCCACACTTCAAGAAAGCTCTAGAACCCTCCAAACATTTCATCCACAAGAAAACCATAGAAATCAAGGATTTACAACAAGAAATCAAGAGAACCAAGTGAAAGAAACTCCATCAAAGTCATTCAAATCAAGAAAACCCAAGAGAGATGAGATAGGGTTTTTTTGCAAAAAAGGTGCATTATCAATCAAGGCCTATTCCTCCATCATCGAAGGTGAGTTTCATGACCTATTCATGTTATTTGAAGTATTTATAAGTTGAAACACATGGATTGTAGAAGTGTATAGCAAATAGGTCATCAAATGGATGAATAATGTCACTTTGAAATCGTAGTTGGAATGAATCATGAAAATGGTTGTGTTGATGTTACAAATTACGTTTAGAACATGAAATGAGTATTGTATGTGAAAGGATATGATGATGGACTTTTGTCATAATTATGGAGAATTGTAGTGAAATCATGAATTGTGGGCAATGTAATTAGATGATGCCTAATGTTTACGATATTGTAATTGTTGTTATGAATGTTGGGAGTAGATGTGGAATATGGAGGAAAGTAGTATAAAGAAAGGAAATGATGCCCAAATTTCTATAGCTTTAGTAAGTACGTTCTCATGATTGTCTAACTAATGATGATATGAATCACATTGAAGGTATTAACGAGTGCATTAAAAGAGGACGAGCAAGCAATCGAGTAGTTAAACGACAAAGGTATGTAAGGACCAACCCTTCTTTCTAAGGCATGACTCTATGGTATGAATCCTCCTATCTTTCCATGACCTCTCTACATATGTATGTATCGGAATGGTGAGTCTATGTTATAAAGAGCTCTCGGGAGATGAAGTTAAGAGGTATGTTGTGAGTATGATGAAGAGCCCAAGTCTAGGGATCCTAAAACTTATGGCACAAGATTCCTACGAGTTAATGACCTTCATACGATCCTTTACTATTACTCATTGTTGCTAGACCTATTTTATGATGTTCGTCTCTTTCCTTTCAAGGCATGATTTTCCTCCTTCTCCATGAATCTCCTAACTTCCGAAGAACTAAGAGCCTACGTTCATGAATAGCTCTACGAGAGAAAGATAAGAGATATATTATGAGTACGATAGTAATGACGATGAGTCTATCAATATACAGAGCTACAGATGTGTAAGATAAAGAAGAGAGACAAGGCATAAGTATGATAATCGATGATGATGAGTTAAATCTAAAGAGTCGTAAAGTGAGAGATGATGCCCACGAAGTCAAAGATTCTAAGTAGGGTTCCATTGGTGTTTCTTCTTATATACACTCACCTTCAAACATTAGTCCCTTCAAGGTGAGATACGACAATGTGATAACTCCATAATGTAGTTAGGGTTCCACGACCTTATGTCCCCCCCGACATAGCTATAGTCGCCTCCAAGCCCTAATGTATGTTTTGCCGATATAGGTATATGTAATGCAGCGAAGTTATGACAAAAACCTGACATGATGCTACCCAAAATCTATTGATGTTGATTATTATATACACTTACCTTATGCTTGTTCCTTCAAGGTGAGGCAGGTTACTTACGAATGCTCATAATGACATCGGGGGCCCACGACCTTACGTCACCCCAATAGAGTATGATTGTCTATGAGTCTCTATGCATGTACTATGATGAGTTATGATAAGCATATTATGATAAGCATATTATGATAAGCATGTTATGATAAGTATATTATGATGAGCACATGATGATATTACACCGCGCCTAGTTGTCTGGGCAGTCACCGCCAAGGCGGCAGCGTATACACCATGGCCAAATGGCATGGGCAGCACCACTAGTGGGCGGCATGAGATGGTACCCCGGACGCGGGCTAATATTATTGATTATCACACCGTACCTGTATGGTCGGGCAGTTTATACATTTATGCATATATAACATGATGATGATTATGAGAGTAAGTCCGC
Source organism: Lycium ferocissimum (assembly GCF_029784015.1). Lineage (NCBI taxonomy): Eukaryota > Viridiplantae > Streptophyta > Magnoliopsida > Solanales > Solanaceae > Lycium > Lycium ferocissimum. The sequence continues at coordinate 16,283 of NW_026727159.1, read as the reverse complement.
ATGTATTATTTCTTTATGATTCACAAAGTCGCATTGCTCCTCATTGACGCTCCCTATTTCATTAATACTTCATTGTTATTTATGCCTTACATACTGACAATATTTGTACCGACGTCCGTTTTCTTTGACGCTCGTGTTCATGCCCACGGGTAGATAGGAGACGGCGCGGATCCATAGGAGCTATCGCCAGATACGAGGAGCCCTCCCTTATTCCTAGAGGTGTTATTTTGTGGCGCTTTGTGTGCACATATTTTGGGCACGACGGGATCCTGTCCCGTCCTTATGTCTAGTACTCCAAAGAGAGGCTCGTAGATACGCAGTATGGGTAGTATGGTCTCACAGTCTTCATGTATATGCGTATATATATTATTTTTGATAGCCGAAGGGCTTATGTTATAAAAGCAAATATGTTTCAAATGATGAGATATTTGTATGATTATGAGCATATAGTATGACTGAGAGCAGGTGAGTAAAGAATGAGCGGTGTTCGGTGGTTAGCCCCGGATACCCGTCATGGCCCGTAGCTCGGGTCGTGACACATACTTGCCTCGGGAACGAGGTAACCCCACCATAAAATCCATGTTGATCACTTCCCATTTCCAAGTAGGAATTTCCATTGCTTGCAATAATCCCCCTGGCTTTTGATGTTCGATCTTTACTTGCTGGCAATTTGGACATTGAGGTTCAAATTCTGCTATGTCTCTTTTCATACCATCCTACCAATATATCATCTTGAGATCATGATACATTTTTGTCGCTCCTGGATAAATAGAGTACCGAGAATAATGAGCTTCTTCTAGAATCCGACGACGCAATTCTGCCACATTCGGGACACATAGCCCGCCTCGGTATCTAAGAATCCTGTCTATAGAAATTTCAAATGGAGACTTATCTTTTGCATGACATGTGTCTCTATAGTGGCTCATTTGAGGATCTTCATACTGTCGCTCTTTCACTTCCATGTTCAAGGACGAAACTGTGGGATTATTAACACTAACTCCTGCACCACCTGAATCAATTAACGTACTCCAAGATTAGCTAGTTGGTGAAGCTCATGAATCAACTCTTTCTTTTTCGAGGGCACTTCACATAGACTGCCCATTGATCGGCGGCTCAGCGCATCAGCTACGACATTTGCCTTTCCGGGGTGGTATAAAATATTCACATCATAATCTTTCAATAATTCTAACCACCGTCGCTGCCGTAGATTCAACTCCTTCTGTTTAATGATATATTGAAGACTCTTATGGTCTGTATAGATATCAACGTGCACACCATACAAGTAATGTCTCCACATTTTTAATGCATGAATAATTGCAGCCAATTCAAGATCATGAGTTGGGTAGTTCTTTTCGTGTTTTCATAGCTGTCTCGAAGCATAAGCAATAACTTTACCATGCTGCATCAATACACATCCTAACCAAACACCAGAGGCGTCACAATACACAACATAACCATCTGGCCCTTCTGGGAGTGTTAAGACTGGAGCTGAGGTTAATTTGTCCTTCAACTCTTGGAAGCTACGCTCACAAGCATCATTCCACTGAAATTTAGCTGACTTCTGGGTTAGCTTCGTCAATGGGGCTGAAATAGATGAAAATCCCTCTACGAACCTTCTATAATAACTTGCCAATCCCAGAAAACTACAAACTTCTGTAGGCGTCGTAGGCCTTGGCCAAGTCTTCACAGCTTCAATTTTCTGAGTATCCACTCTAATGCCATCATCTGAAATAACATGACCCAAGAATGTCACAGAATTCAACCAAAATTCACACTTTGAAAATTTTGCATACAATTCTCGAGTTCTAAGAATTCCAAGAACAATACGTAAATAATCGGCATGTTCTGATTCTGTGCGAGAATACACCAGAATATCGTCGATGAATACTATTACGAACAAGTCCAAGAGAGGCTTGAATACGTTGTTCATCAGATTCATGAACACGGCCAGAGCATTAGTTAACTCAATGACATCACTCGAAATTCATAATGGCCATATCTCGTTCTGAAAGCTGTTTTGGAAATATCTTCTTCTCTAACTCTCACTTGATGATAACCCGACCTCAAGTCTATTTTGGAAAACCATTTGGCATCTTGTAATTGATCAAATAAATCATTGATCCTTGGAAGAGGATATTTGTTCTTTATCGTCACCTTATTCAACTGCCTATAATCAATGCACATTCGTAGGGAGCCGTCTTTCTTTCTTACAAATAAAACTGGTGCTCCCCACGGTGATGAGCTGGGTCTAATAAACCCCTTCTCAAGCAAATCTTTCAACTGTGCCTTTAACTCTTTCAATTCTGCCGGAGCCATTCGGTAAGGAGGAATAGAAATAGGCTTGGTATCCGGCAACACATCGATAGCAAAATCGATTTCTTTTTCTGGAGGAAGGCCTGGAGCTTCATCTGGAAATACATTCAAAAATTCATTCACTACCGGAACGGATTGGAAAGTTGGCGACTTTTCTTCGGTATCATGAACTCGGACTAAGTGATAAATATAGCCTTTAGCTATCATCTTTCTTGCCTTAAGGTAGGAAATAAACCTACCTCTTGGAGATGCTGTGTTACCCTTCCATTCAAGCACGGGCTCTCCCAGAAATTGAAATTGAACTACCTTCATTTGGCAATCAGCATTAGCATAACATGAGGCCAAACAATCTATGCCCATAATCACATCGAAATCTAACATTTCCACTAACTAAATCAGCTTTAGTTTGGCGGTCACATATCACAATCATACAATCTTTGTATACTTGTCTAGCTATCACGGGATCACCAACTGGAGTAGATACCTCAAAAGGTTTAATTGGCTCGAGTTTTACCCCAATACGGTTAGCAACATATGGAGTAATATAGGATAGGGTAGAACCCAGATCTATCAATGCATACACATCATAGGAAAATACGGACAATGTACCTATAACCACATCTGGGGAGGACTCAAGATCCTATCATCCGGCTAAAGCATACATGCGGGGCTGAGTGGCACCTGAAGTAGATGCTCCCCCTCGGCCTCTACCTCGGCCGCCGAATTTGCAGAACCCCGCCCACCGGGTGCCCCGAAGAAGAACCGCCCGCCGATCCCGTGGTCCGGACCCCAACCTACCACTCATCGACGAGCACCCCGCATCATGTGCCCTACCCAGCCACGGGTATGTAGCAAGCATCTAAACCCCCGGCGACACCGTCCGGAATGTAATCTACCGCACCGATCGCATCGCGGTACTGGAGGTCTCCTCTGGCTATAATCTCCCCCAAACTGTGAACCTGAGGCCCTCGAACTCTGACCTTGTCCTGAATAAAAGGAGCGATCAAATCTCCTACCTGCAAATCGGGGAGGCGTACTAGTACCGACCGGCTCGAGTGTCAGAATATGTCCAGCTTTAATCCCCTTTAAAATCATCCGCCGCACCTATAGATCTGGCCCTCTTGCTTTGCCCTCTATCAATATCTCGATCACCCCTTTGCGGAGGTTGTTGTCCTTCTAGATTCTGGGCATGGGCTTGAATGCAGGAAATATCCATCCTATCTTGCAACGAAGCCGTCAAACAATCTTTGAACAAATGTGGCCCTAAGCCACTCATAAATCTATGCACTCGATCTCCCATGTCGGCTACCATAGTCGAGGCATATCTAGCCAAAGAATTAAACTGAAGGCTATACTCCCGAGCACTCATATTTTCTTACTTTAGACTTAAGAACCTATCCGCTCTAGCTCGATGGACCTCGGGTGGCAAATAATGGTGAATGAAAGCATCTACGAATTATTGCCAAATGGGAGGCGGCGCATTCTCTCTTCTTGATGCTATCCAATTATTATACCATAAGATCGCCACGTCCCGGAGTCTATACGATGCCAATTTCACGAATTCGCCTGAGGCATGAATAATCTTTAATGTCCTCAACATTTTATCAATAAAGCCTTGCGGATCTTCATCCGGCTTTTACCCGAAAAAATTCGGAGGATTCAAACTCATGAAGTCACGGCTCTAGTACTAGCCGACCGATCACTTGGTCCCGCATTTTGCCGCCGTGCTCGGCGGCAAGCAATCGTAAATAAATGAATGGCCTCGGTCACTTGTTGACCCGAAGCAGCCTCTGTGAAGGGACCTGGAGGCATAGGAGTCGGAGCTAAAGCCCCTTCTTGTTCTTCTGTAATAGGCGGAGTGGAAGAAATATTAGATGGAGCCTCATTATGTGATTCGCCCTCGTCTACATTCGTTGGCGGCTCTCTTTCTGCCCGCCTTTTCATCGTAGTCTTGCCTTTCTGGGCGGCTTTAGCTTTTTCCTTTGGCGGCATTTCTGAAATCATAGCACACTATTAGGGAGGAGAAAATCTTATAACACAGCTCTATCGCACGATCTCTTAAGATGAAAGATGGTCATTTTTCCTAAATGCCCTGTAGCCTCCTGTTCATTAGCGTGGCGCGTAACACACCATAAACAAGACTCTACTAGACACGGCTCGTAGACACTTCCTAGGACTGAACTCGCTCGATACCACTTTTGTCACGACCCGACTAGGGCCATGACAACACTCCGGCTAACCACCGAGCACCACTCATTCTATTACTCGTCTGCTTTCATTCTTATTCTTATGCTCATAATCATGGAAAACTATTATCATTTGAAACATATTCACTTTATATACATGAGCCCTTCGGCTATCAAAATAATATATACATATATATATATATATATATATATATATATATACAATGAGAAACTTATGAGACCATACTACCCACAACTGCGTGTCTACGAGCCTCTACTAGAGTGCTAGACATAGGGACGGGACAGGACCCCGTCATGCCCAAAACATACATATACATACATACCAAAAGAATAATCAATGGCACCTCCGAAAAATGGAGTGCTCTCAAATCAGATAATAGCTCCTACGTGTCTGGATCACCTCCCTGTCTACCTGTGGGCATGAACACAGCGTCCAAAGAAAATGGACGTCAGTACGAACATTGTACTGAGTATGTAAGGCATAAACAATAATGAAACATCAATGAAATGAGGAGGCATCAAATGAGGAGCAATCTGTAACTGACTGTGAATCATAAAAGAAATAATACATGCTGGCTTACTTCATAATCATCGTCATATCATGTATGCATAAATGTGTAAGCTGCCCGACTATATAGGTATGGTGTGATAATCATTAGCATTAGCCTGCGTTCAGGCCTCCCGCGTCCGGGGTACCATCTCATGTCGCCCACTAGTGGTGTCTGCCCATGCCATCTAGCCATGGTGTATACGCTGCCCGCCTTAGTGGTGACTGCCCGACCATATAGGCGTGGTGTAACATCATCATCATATACTCATCATCATATACTCATCATAATGCATGCATGAAAACTCAAAGACAACTATACTTTATCAGGGTGACATAAGCTCGTGAACTCCCGATTCCATTATGGAGCATTCATAAACATTCTGCCTCACCTTGAAGGAATTATCGTAAGGTGAGTGTATATAATGATCAACATCCATAAATTATAGATAGCATCATTAACTTTATAGGAACATCACATCATGGACTCTAGAATCATTAGACTTAAGCTTATCATCATCATTATCTTACTCATAGTGTATCTCTTATGTCATATGGCTATTCATGAACAAGAACTCTTAGTTTTCTTGAAGATAGGACATTCATGAAGAAGGAGGAAATTCATGCCATAAGATTTATGCTTAGAAAGAAAGGACTAGCCACACATACCTTTGTTGTTTAACTATTCTATTGCTTGCTCGTTCTCCTTTAATGCTCACGTCTTTACCTTCAAGAGAATTCGCATTAACATTAGCTAAGAGATTATAAGAACGTGCTTACTAAAGCTAGAGAAAATTGGCCAGCATTTCCTTTGTTTATACAACTTCGTCCATATTCCATATCAACTCCCAAACATTCATGACAACAATCACACTATCATAAGCAACAATCATCATTCGTTCACATTATCCACATTTTACAATTTCACTTCAATTCTCCATAATCATGATCAAAGTTCACTATCGCGTTTCCTCACATATAATGCTTATCCCATGTTCTAAATGTCAGTCATAACATATTTAAAATCACAACATATCAATATCCACAATTCAATCCAAGCTTCTATTGAAAAATGGCACTATTCTTGCATTTATGACCTATTTCTTATTTCCTTCTACAATCCATGTGTTTCAACTTTTTAACATCTTAAACAACATGAAAAGATCATGAAACTTACCTTAGATAATGGTAGAATAAGCCTTGAGTGGCAATACTCTTCTTGCACCAAAACCCTAATTCACTTCTCTTGGGATTCCTTGACTTAGATGACTTTAATGTGTTTCTAACTCTTGATTTTGTTAGTTTGATGAAGTTGATCATCACTTTCCTTTGGATTCTTGTGGATGAAGAGTGGAGAATATTCTAGAGGTTTCTTGACTTGTGGAATGAAAATGAAATGAATTAAAATGAAAGAGGGTCCTTATATCAACGTTTAAGTTCTGTCCCGACCAGAACATACGGACCAACATACGGTCCGTATATTTTATACTGACCGTATGTTTGGTCCAGTGAAGACCCTTATTCTGGGCAGCACATACGGCTGGACATACGGTCCGTATATGTTTTATACGACGCCGTATGTCTGGCCGTATAATGCCCAGCTATCCGAAACTTGTTCTCGTTGACTCGTTTGATCTCTGATCCTTATGGAACCTTCTTAACACTTGTTTAACACCTCAATACCAACCCAAGGGATGTTATAACTCTTTTCCAAAGCATCATTAGAATGTCATTAACTCGATACCCGTAATTCTTGTCCGACACACAATATATGACTTGCTTTCCTTAACAACTTTCTTTCCTTACCTTATATGCCTTTGAAATATCATTTAGGGTCATCAAATACTATTTCTTACTTATCAAGACATCATATACGTTGTGCCCTTCGTTGTCCCATTCACTATACGTTAATGGGAAATTTCCGTGGTGTAACACCCAACCTATTTCTATTCCACCTTATTGTATGGCTCCAGCGGAGCTAAGGGAATTAAAGGACCAATTGAAGGACTTGTTGGATAAGGGTTTCACCCGACCAAGTTCCTCACCTGAGGGTGCTCCAGTCTTGTTTGTTAGGAAGAAGGATGGTTCCCTTAGGATGTGTGTTGACTACCATCAGCTTAATAAAGTGACCATTAATAATAAGTATCCCTTGCCTAAGATAGATGATTTTTTTGACCAATTTAGGGTGCTAAGTTCTTTTCGAAGATTGACCCCGAGTTGGGTAACATCAATTGAAGATAAAGGAGGAGGATATCTCGAAAAGCTGCTTTAAAATACGCGTTATGGGCACTTTAAGTCTCTAGTCGTATCCTTTGGGTTGACTAATGCGCCTGCTTGCATTCATGGATTTGATGAACCGTGTGTTTAAGTCGTATCTAGATGGCTTCATTATTGTGTTTATTGATTACATTTTGGTGTACTCTAAGAATCGTGAGGATCATGCTAATCATTTGAGGATAACTTTAACAACACTTGAGGAGAACGAGCTGTATGCAAAATTCTCGAAGTGTGAATTCTGGCTTGATTCTATGGCTTTCTTGGGTCATGTGGTGATTGGTGATGGCATTAAAGTAGACCCTCAGAAAATTTCAGTGGTGAAGGATTAGCCTAGACCCACTAGTGAGACTGAAATTTGTAGTTTCTTAGGTTTGGCAAATTATTACCGAAAGTTTGTGGAAGGTTTTTCGTGAATAGCCTCTCCACTGACTAAATTGACACAGAAGACTACTAAGTTTTAGTGGTCCAAAGCTTGTGAAAAAAGTTTCCAAGAGCTTACGACAATGTTGACTTCGGCTCCTACTTTGACGTTACCTTCTGGGTCTGGTGGATATGTGGTGTATTGTAATACTTCTAGAATTGGTTTGGGTTGTGTATTGATGTAGAACGGTAAGGTGATTGCTTATGCTTCGCGTCAGTTGAAGAAGCATGAGAAGAATTATCCGACTCATAACTTGGAGTTGGCTGCTGTGGTATTTGCTTTGAAAATTTGGCGTCATTATCTGTATGGTGAGCATTGTGATGTTTTTACTTATCACAAGAGTCTGCAATATAACTTCAAGCAGTGAGAGTTGAAGCTCCGGCAGAGGAGGTGGTTGGAGTTGTTAAAAGACTACGACTTGAATATTCTGTATCATCCTGGTAAGGCTAATGTGGTTGCTGATGCTTTGAGTGGGAAATCTATAGGCACGTTGGCTTATTTGCGTGCTCATGACATGCCCATGGGGAAGGAGATTCGAAGGCTTTCTAGTCTTGGGGTTAGGCTTGATGAAACTGAAGATGGAGAGTTAGTGGGAATCACTCCATCACGGTATGACATTGTGGAAAGGAATAAATCCAAACAATATGATGATGAGCTTCCGACAAAGCTAAGAAAGGGAGTGGAAAGGGTGAGTACACTTCATTTCTTGTTGGGATTGGCGATAGTGTTCTACGGTTGCAGGGACGCTAGTGTGTTCCTGGTGTTGATGGCCTTCGACAAGAATTGATGATGGAAGCTCATGGTTCCAAGTATTCGGTGCATCCGGGATCAACTAAAATGTATAAGGATTTGAAACAACACTCTCGGGTGGAAGAGCATGAAGGTTGATATTTCTAACTTTATGGCTAAGTGTTTGACCTATCAACAGGTGAAGGCTGAACATCAAAGGCCTGGAGGCTTGGCTCAAAATATTGAGATTCCGCAGTGGAAGTGGGAGGAGATCAACATGGATTTCATTGTGGGTTTACCCGCACTAAGACCAAGTTTGATTCGATTTGGGTGATAGTGGATAGACTCACAAAGTCTGCCCACTTTCTCCCTGTGAAGACGTCGTATGTCGCGGCGCAATACGCCAAGCTATATCTAAAGTAGATAGTTAGATTGCATGGGATTTCGACATCCATCATATCGGACAGAGGTACGCAATTCACTGCTCGTTTTTGATATCCTTTCAGGAAGGTTTGGGAACTAGAGTGAAATTGAGCACTGCCTTTCATCCTCAAAACGGCGGGCGAGGGCGAGAGAACTATTCAAATGCTGAAAGATATACTGGGAGCCTGTGTTATAGATTTTGGAGGAAATTGGGATGAACATTTACCACTTGTGGAATTCGCGTACAATAACAGTTACCAAGCAAGTATTCAGATGGCTCCTTACAAGGCTCTTTATGAGAGGCGTTGTCAGTTTCCAATTGGTTGGTTTGAACCAACTGAAGTAGACATGTTGGGTCCTGACTCAGTTCATGAAGCAATTGAGAAGGTTAATCTTATTGTGCAATGACTCAAGACAGCTCAGAGCAGACAGAAGTCTTATACAAATATAAGGCGGCGTAAGCTAGAGTTTTCTGTTGGGGACAAGGTGTTCTTAAAAGTGTTTCCGATAAAGGGAGTAATGCCATTTGGTAAAAAGGGGAAGCTTAGTCCTCGTTTCATTGGTCCTTATGAGATTGTTAAGAATATTGGGACAGTGGCTTATGAGTTGAAGTTGCCCCCGATATGGCCATGGTGCATCCTGTGTTTCACATTTTGATGTTGAGGTTATACAGACCCGATCCTTCCCATGTGTTGAATCATGAAGAGATTGAAATCAATGAAGGGCTATCTTATTAGGAGGAACCAATTCAGATTCTAGATCATCAAGTTAGAAGGTTGAGGACGAAGGATGTGGCGTCGGTCAAGGTTTTGTGGTGAAACCATTATACTGAGGAAGCTACTTGGGAAGCAGAGGAGGACATGAAGAAGAGATATCCTCACTTGTTCCCTATGACAAGTATGAGCTTGCGTTTTAACTATTCTTAGGTGAATCGTCTATGTTTGTTGAATCAACTTGTGGTTTAGTGATTACTTCCTAGAATACAATTCTCATTCGAGGACGAATGATCTTAAGGGGGAGATAATGTAACACTCTGTAAACTTGAACTAGGTGTGAATATGTAAAAATCTAGTGTTAAGAGGATATTATATCTATATGAATCCATTCTTGATGAATTCGAGTGGAAGATGGTCGTTTTGAAGTCAAATCAACAATTGAAGTTCTTAAGGGCTCTTAACTTCGCCTAAGTTTTTGTAGGTCTGTCTTTTGGGCGATTTTCATGAACATGTGTTGCGAATTTGGACAAAATTCCTCGATAAAAGTTGTAGATTTTTGAAATATCTTTCCAATGGTAGGTCTCCCATCCCAAGAAAAGTCATGTACAAAAAGTTATGTCCGCTTTACTGAAGGGCACAAAAGCTGGAGATTTCACCTAAAGTATGCCCAGAAAGTACGGGACGTCCTTTTAGGACGTACTTCTTTCGTTCCTCACTGGTTTTTGCAGCCTAAGTATGGGCTACAAGTACTGGACGTACTTTAAAGTACGGGACGTACTTTGTGGTCGTACTTTCACCGTTTCTGGCAGAAAATTGGGTTTAAAATGGGTATGATCTTATTTTGTTCCTATTTTTTTTCATCATTCCAAACCCTAAGGACGAGAATCATCCCTCCAAGTCTTCAAATCAAAGGTAAGAACACCCTTAACATTACTAATCTATTCTAACATCAAACCCATGATTCTTACATGATTCTTGTGACTAAAACCTAGGGTTTGTAGCATAATTCTTCTAAAAGTGATTCAAGCTAGGGTTTGGGTGTTCTTTATTAGGAAAGTGAATTGTTAAACTTTGTTTAAAGTACTAAGGTATGTCTTTTTTGAACATACTCTTTCGATCGGTTTTTATGAACTCTTTGGTTGTGATTTGTATGTCTCTTTTAAAAATCCTTTTCAACTATGAAGGTGATTTGTATGTCTCTTTTAAAAATTCTTTTGACTATAAAGGTGATTTGTATGTCTCTCTTTTAAAAACCTCATCCTGGATATATGTTTTCTTCTCAAAGGTTATTTATTGAATAAAGAGTTGAATTTCTCATGCAAAACCCTAATTCCTTGCTTTGATTATGGTTGGTGTGCGTGAGGGGACAAGCCCACATTAAACCTTGTTGTATTATCCTCTATATACATATATGAAATCATAATCGTTTTCCTCTATAAGAGATAATCAATAATGATGGCTAAGGATTGGTATTAATGTTTTCATGATGAATTATGACATTGAAATCTTGGTTAAAGAAGTGTAAACGTTTTCAAGGCATTCATTGAAATGGTTTATCTTTACGATATGGCATAATGAACCTTAATGTTAATTGATGGTGTGACATACCTTGAGACAAATTGTGAATCGGCTTCTGTGCTATGAACTTTGTTGTTGTGTTTGGCCTAGCTGCTCGGGAGGAAGGGTAGCCACTATGGATCCTATTGTGGTAATTGCCTAGCCATTCGGGAGGAAGAGTGACCACTACCGGGTTCGCTACCCGGAGTGCGGTTAATGCCTAGCTATTCGGGAGGAAGGATAGCCACCGAGAATTTCATATTCCCGTGTGGTGCGCTATGACAAGGGAACTTCTACGGTCACCCCTTCGATGTGCTTAATTCTTGGGCCTGTATTGGCATGTGTGATATTCTTATTTTCTCATAGAATTGTTGTTGTTAATTATGATCAATTGAAAGGCATATTTGAAGTTGTACTTTGACAAGAGGCCGTACAATCGGTTTTAATAATTCTTATTGAGATACACAAATTGAATAACTTCTCTTACATTGGTTTCACGTGATTTTCAGGACTGATTTCTTTATGTATTATTTTACATTATTTTCGTATTACTTATTATCCCCGAGGCACTCACTGAGTACGAAGTACTCAGGCATACCATTGTTGTTTGTGATGGTATGTTAGGTAACGGAGAAGAGCAGGTTCTTCATACTCCAGGAGTTTAGGAAGGACTTATCGTTTGCGTTAATTTGGTGAGCCCGCACATTCATTCGTGGGACACCCTATTGATTTATTTATTCATTACATTAGTTTTTCGAGCTGCGTCCCGATGAGTCAGACTATTATTCCTTTATCTTAGAAGCTCCCTAGTATACATTTGTGGGTAGTTGTTGAGTTATTGATTAACTCTTGGGCACGTTGTTATGTTTGACAAGTATAGATAACTAAAGACTTCCGCTGATTTAATTCTTATATGCATGATTTGTTTACCTTTATTTTATAAACTGTTGGAGGCGAATGTTGAACCTGGCGGGTTCGAGTCTTATTATTGTGTCGTTTAGGTTATTCCGATGTTGTTCATGACGTCAGATGCCGGTCACGTGTAGGGTGAGTTTTGGGGCGTGACATTAAATATAGTTAATGTGATTATGTGTGGTTTAGGATAAAGTTTTAAGTTAATCTGCTAGTTTATTGCCTTCCCTTTTAGATTCTGTCAATATTATGCTTGGTTAATGTAATTATGTGTGGTTTAGGATAAAGTTTAAGTTAATGTACTAGTTTATTGCCTTCACTTCTAGATTCTATCTATATTTTGCTTAGTTAATGTGATTATGTGTGGTGTAGGACAAAGTTTAATCTGATGTTCTTGTTATTGTTTTTTTTGTAGATTCTGTCTGTATTATGCTTATTTAAGGTGCTTTATGTGTGGTGGGAACATAGTTTAAGCTGACAGGCTTGTTGTGACTCAGATTTCCATTTTTTAGAACTTCTGTTCATATCATGTTTGCCTAATCTGATTAGGTTTTTTTATGTGTGTTTTGGAACATAGTTTCAAGCTAAGAGGCTAGTTTGGTTTGGTTCTTTCACTTAGATTTCCATCTGGATCATGTTTGGCTAATGTGTTGAAGAGTACTGTGTGTGGTTTGGAATAAAGTCTGAGCTGATATACTTGTTTTGGTTTGCCATTTCCATTTAGATTTTCTATTTAGATCCTGATTGCTTAATTGAGATCAAGAGTATTTAGATTTCTGTCCTATCATGTTTGTTCAAACATCACTAAGTTTCTTATATGGGGGGTCTGGGATGTAGTTTAAGTTAATGTGTTTGCTTGATGTGTATTATAAGTCCTGTGCTTTGAATTGGAGTCAAAAGAGGTCTGTTAAGTGTCATGGTGGGTCTAGTCCTATATGTCCCATATAATAGGCTTGGTTTAGTGGGTTGGTTTAAAGTTATAGGCCCTTTAAGTGATTTGCTTGCCTTACATTCTTGGTTGTGTCTATTTGAAGATGTGCTGTACGACCCACCCGTGGCAGTGACTAGTGCCGTCGAGCACCCGTACGCGCTCGTTAACCGGATTCGGCACACAAACGACTCATACGTATATAAATATTAAACGTGGCCCCCAACCGACGCATACAAACATGTATGCGCACGGAAGCCGAAGGCTATCAAAATATACATAACGTATCAAGCATACATACACGCGCGCCCGACAAGGCCGCCACGACGGATGGGCCGTCCAAACACGACTCTCACAACACGTCCGAACAAAAGCGCGCATAACCCACATCTGTGTCTGCGGACCTCGAAATGAACAACGAGAATCATATGACGGGACAGGGCCCCGCCGTACCCCTGAATACACAAATACATAAACAACGAAAAAATATATACCAAAATGTAGGCTCCGGAATAAAGGGAGCGCTCCAACCGCAGAGTAGGTATCCTGGGCGGCGGATCACCGAATCGCGCGTACGTACTGCGGGCATGAACTCGACCCGAAGAAAGGGGGTCGGTGCGAATATGTACGAGTATGCAAAGCGTAAAATACGAAACGAAGTCATAACCGGAGTAAGAAGTACAAAAGGTAAGCATAATAACCAAAATGCCAAAGTGCTAGTGTCTGACATACAAATCATACATAAGAGGCACAGAAGACAAATATGCTAATCGGAATGTCAAAGTGCTTACTCCTGAAATACAAACCATACATATCCGTGCCATGTATCACATCCGGCCCATAATGGAACTGAGTGACATAAGTAAGTGATCATCATACACATATCATAACATTATAGCCTATCACATGATGTCACGACCCAACCCCGTAGGCCGTGACTAGTGCCCGAGTTGGGCGCCCAAACACACTCGTCGAATCCGAATCACACACGGATAGTTTATACGTACACAAATATCAAACGCCGTCTCGGATTATATCAAACTGTCTCGTACACATCTCAAACACAACCATGTATATATCAGAAGCCGACAAGGCTATCATATGGAGGAACGGCCCAAAACATGTACAAATGCAAGTCGGCGAGGCTGCCACGGCGAATGGGATCGCCTAGAACATAACATATACAAACTCAACTACAGATAGGCATAACCCACGTACATGCCACGGACCTCTAAACGACAAACGGAATCATAAGACGGGACGGAGGCCCCGTGCACTCGAACAAATATATACAAATGCACGAACGAATATATACCAAAATGTAGTCTCCTAATAATAGGAGCACCCAAACAACGAAAAGGGTGTCCTAAGGCGGTGGATCACCGAGCGTGCGTCCGTACTGCGGGCATGAAATGCGGCCCCGAAGAAAAGGGGGTCGATTTACGAAATATGTGCGAGTATGCAAACGAAAGACATAGTAACAAATGCGAAATCATAGTCGAAAAACAGTACGGAAAAGTAAGTATAATGTTCAAAATATCCAGAATATCAAAAGTGCTTTCTTTCAAAAAACAAATCATGCATAGGGCTCAAAAAATATGGTCGCCCGCCCGTCGATGGCGCCATAACACAGCATAACACCAGAAAGTTTCAAATCACCGTATCCCCGTCACACATCATACACGGATAACGCCATACACGGCGCACCAAGCATAGCGGAACCGGCCTCGGCGGGGAGCTCGGTGAACCATAAACACATGATAACACCGAGTATATCATAGTGCGCACGACAACAGAACCGGCCCGGGACTCGGCGAAAGATACAACAGAATGCACGAACGGAGTTGTGAGTAACCATATGCATAAAATCATTATCATAGACTCAAAAGATAAATAAAATGACCACTCTTGAAAATCGGAATAATAGCCAAACCAAATTCTTTCAAACGTCATCAGGATTACAAAAAGGATAGTCGCGGGACCCACGGACGGGTGTTGACCCGAGGCGGTCCCGCCTATGGAAAACATACTCATCATACGCCATACAATCACCTACGAGCATATCGAGGCAATCCGAGCCTTTCTGTGAAAGATACGGGCGTTCGTAGTTACGAAATTCTTTAAAAGCCAAACTTTTTATGCAAAATTTGAAAATCGATTATTCCAAGGGCATAAGGGCCAATATTTCATCATATCAAACATACGAATTTCAAGAAATAAATAAGTGTCGTAAACATGCTCAGATTGCGAGAATAGAATTTCCTCGAGGCTCGTGTCATAGCCTACTTGTAACTAAGGCATGCCAAAAGAAGAAAGGATTGAGCTTTACATACCTCAAACGCTATCAAAGCTACTCCAAACTCAAGCTAATGCCAACCTACGTCTCGGGCTGCCCAAGGTCTACAAACAAGTCATAATATGCCAAACATTAGCTATAGACATTTGGGCATTTAATTCCAATTTAGCCCTTATTTCTACAGAAATTTGCGACATTTCCCCTGTAAATAGGCCAACCCCGAGAATTTAACTCGGCCAAATCAACAACAACAACAACAACAACCAACCTAGCAACAACAATAAGCAATCCGAAAGGCAATATAACACTAATAACTCTCTTTTGCATCATTCGACAACATTCATAATATTCGATTCAACGGCTTACATTCAAGCCAACATCAACGCTTATACATTCAAATACCAATCCGAATCCATACTAACAACATTCGAGAACATTTCAAACAATTCATACAATATTTCCAACAATCCAACAAGGCTCCAATTTGCCCGAAAACTATCACCAAACTCGAGAACCTCACTCTAATACATTCCTCATTTTCAAATCATGATTTGCATCAACAATCCACACCATAATGATATCATTCTCGTAATTATACAAATTACATTAAATGCACAATAACCTCCAATTCAGCCCACAACACTTACGATATCAATTTGAGTCATTAAACTATTATCGTCGACATAGGATTCATAACGACAACATTCAAAATACTAATTAACAATAATCCATTTCTTGTCACATAAATAGCCTACATTCGGCCAACACCTCCTACCAACATATATAGATGATTCTCATTCATTTCTCCACTCTACAACAATCACAACATGCCAACTAGACTTTAATTCATTGCTTCAATACAACACAACACACACACACCTCACACGGCTATGCACTACACACAACCTTCACTCCTTCACCATATTCATGATTTTCATCCATTTTAACATCTACAAC
>NW_026727158.1:0-66526 GCF_029784015.1 Lycium ferocissimum | reverse complement strand
AATTGCTTGGAACACTAGGAGGAAATAATTTTTGGACAAATTTTTCATGGAGCCAATTTTTTTTTGGTCATGGCCGAAGCCTCCCTAGTCTCTTCTCCCTCATTTTCTTTCTTTCTTTCTTTCTTCTTTTCTTCAATTAAAAGATGACTCTTATATATATATACATGCTTTCCACCATTTTTCCATATTTATGTTTTAGTCCTCCAATTAAGAAAAATTTTGGCACATAGCCCCTTTCTTTTTTCTCTAGAATTGTCTTGAATTCTCTCCAAGGATGACTTATTTTTGTCATCTTTTTTTTTTTCTCCTTATATTTTTTTCCTCACATGGTCAATATGACCCTTTTGGAACATTCAAGAAACTTGTGTGAAATTACCGTTTTGCCCCTCGACTTTTCTCAATATTACCATTTTGCCCCTAGCCTTCCGCATTATTTCCACGACCCATTTTACGAATTTCTCTTTTTGCCCTTAACCTTTCACAATATTTCCATACTAATAATAGTCATAAATAATATTTATAACAACTCGTCCATTAAAATAATTTTTGAAAATGGTCTCGCCCTTAAATTTCCACGACGACCTTGGAATTTCCAAACGTACAATATACGGGCTATAACAGATATGTGTTTGAGACAGCTTGAGATAATCTGAGACAGCGTCTGATATTTGTATACGCGTAAGCTATTTGGTGTGAATCGGATTAATGAATGTGTTTGGGTGCCCAGCTCGGGCACTAGTCACGGCCTACGGGGTTGGGTCGTGACATATAAGACTTGCTAAACCTTCAAATCAACTTAATCATGAGAAATAGGATGGAGAACATACCTTACACTAGAAGAACTTCACCCCACTCAACTTCTTCCAAGACCAAATTTATCATTAATCATACTTGATAATGGTCATGTCCTTTGGTTTCAAGCTTGTCCTTCCCGGTTAACACTTATGAGATAGTAATTCATCATTTACTTCATTGTTACGAACTTCCCATGGCTTGTACCTTCCAAAACTTCATAGAACGTCTCCGATACTAAATTAATATGGTAAAGTACGTGGCATGCTCATGCTCTGAGAATGCGAGGTGTAACATAGCTCCCCGAAACAGTCATGACCTGCAGGGGACCCATGGTGTCCATGTACCACTCGCTCCTAAACTGATCTCGAATCACGAGCCCATAATTAGGCCACATCCTCATCCCCTGTCAAATGTGCCTTTATATGTATTTATATATCTGTTACACCCCGTACTTCGCACGTCGGAATATTCTAAGTTGGTTGCGACGAGGTATGGACAAGACTTTTAATTTCCGGTTTTGTTGATTTGTCTTAATGCATAAGATGCATATTCATCTTTGTGGATATGAAGTGTTAGGGGTAAGATTGGAATAAGGAAAAAAATTTAGAGAATGAAAGTTGGAAAAAATTTGGGACCAAAAGATGAATTATGGAAAGTTGGCCATTATTTGTAAATGGCCCTAGGTGGCCGGCCATGTGTGAGTGTGTGTGGGCCATAGGGCCATGTGCCTAGCCACCTATGTATATATATATATATATATGAGTATTACAAGACAAGCTTACTTCATCTTTTTAATTCTAGAAAATTCAAGAAAGAGAGAAGGGGAGAAATGGAGAAAAGAGAGGAGAGGGGTTCGGGCCGGTTGGTCGTCGAACTCCCGCCCTTATTTTGGCCATGGAAAAATATTTTCTTCTTGTTTTCTTACTAATTAGAGGGTCCTCGTCGACGTGGAGTAGTTGGCGGAACAAGAAAACCATTCGTTTTGCAAGAATCAAGGCCTAGCCGAGAGGTAAAGTTGAAGAAAAGGTAAGGTTCAAGCTTGTTTTTCATGTGTCATGCATGGTTTGTGTGTGGTGTGAAGTGTAGGAATGGATTAAAATCATGAGAACATGGAAGTTGAAGCATAGCCGTGTATATGTGTGTGTCTAGCCGTGTGTATGTGTGTTTGATGTAGGAATGATGTACAAATGTTATTTTGTATGTTGGTTGTTGTTGTTATGAATTATATAATGAAGAAATGAATGAAATGCATGGAATGTTGTATGTTGAAGGTGCGACCGTGAGGGCTGTTTTGGAGGGGAGTAGAATGAACAAATTCTATGTTGTAGTTTGGTAGTTGTTGTTGCGGATTATGTAGCGAAAATGAAGGTTTGATGACCCTAAATGGAAGTCGTAAGTGTAGAGGCTGATTTGAGAATGTAAGATGATTCTAATATGTTTTCTTGAATACATGGAAATGATGTTGTTAACATATGAGGTTGTCGACGTAGTTTATGAATTTGAAAGAAAGAAATATGTCGTTATTGTTTTCGTTGAGTTGGAAGGTCTCGGGTACATTGGATGTTGGTTTGGATATCTTGAATTGTCTATCGTTATTGTCATTATGATTATTGGGTTGGTTGTTGTTGATATTAGCCGAGATGAATTCTCGGGGTTGGTGAATATATAGGGGAGGTGCTGTCGAAATTTCCGTAGAAAAGTAATAGCTTGGAATGAGATTCTTCGATGTTTATGGCTAATGTCGAATGTCCTATGACGCTTTTGTAGATCGTGAGAAGCCGAGACGCAAGTTGGATTAGTTCCTAGGAAGCAAACCAGGTATGTGAAGCTTACCCTTCTTTTCTTTTTGGCATGTCTTAGACGAAACTAAGTTATGACATGATTTTTGCCTCGGGGTAATTCCATTCGTAAAATTCGAGTATGTTTGTGATTCGTGTTTGCTTTGATGTTGTTGGCATCCTTAGAATGGCTAGGTTATGGTCCGTATGTCTTGGATATGATTGAGTTTGAAACGTTGTGTAAGCGATTCGTATTTTTAACGCGGTTGAGTTGTGACCCTTATGTCTTTTGTAGAATTAAACTTTTAAGGTTTCA
The DNA here is from genome assembly GCF_029784015.1 of Lycium ferocissimum. Taxonomy (NCBI): domain Eukaryota; kingdom Viridiplantae; phylum Streptophyta; class Magnoliopsida; order Solanales; family Solanaceae; genus Lycium; species Lycium ferocissimum. The sequence continues at coordinate 63,637 of NW_026727158.1, read as the reverse complement.
AAAGAGTTCTATTTTCAAAAGAATTTTGTTTTCAAAGGAGACTTGTTCTTAAACGACTCCGAAACTTCAAACGTCCGTAACTTTTGCATATGACCTCGAAACGCCCCAAAACATAATATATAAGTTCATAAGACATCACTCTCCCCTACCCCTCGTAGTCGGGCTCGGACGGGGGTCGGCACCCGTCCGTGGGGCCCGCGGCCTTTCTACGCTACTTTTATGGTTTTTTCGAAAAAATTTAACATTTTCTTCACCATGACTATTTATTTATGTATTTGTCGAGTTGGAAATAAGGATTTTATGCCCATGATTTTGATACATAATTGTGGTTTCTAAAGTTCGGTTTGACATGCCCCGAGCGAGATTCGGAGAAAAACTATGGTTTTGAACTTTCAAAAAAAAAAAAAAAGGGTTCGTTTTGATTATTCGACCGAGTCCGTGATGATGTCCGGTATGCGTGTGGTTACTTACGATCTGTTCGTGCATTTTGTATTACCTCTTTCACCGGATCCCGGCCGGTATATGATCGTGCGCACTATGAGATATTCTCCGTTATCCGTGTTACGGTTCCCGAGACCTCGCCATGTGGCCGGGTTCCGTTTATGGTTAAGTGCGTGATATGGCTTATGATGTGTTGTGATGATGTGTTGTGTTCGGGGATACGGAGATTTGAAATCTTCTCTGGAGTTATGCCGTGTCGTGGCGCCAGATAGGTGGCGACCACGTTCGTCCACGGGTCCTATGGACCGCATTTGATATGTGATGATGTGTGATGAGTTTGTTCTCCGATGATGAGTTTGATCACCGATGATGAGGCGATCCCACATCGGTTCCGTCATTCCATATGACGATTACGATGCGTTCGGCATGAGTATGCATGATTTGTGTGTCGATGTAAGTACTTAGATAGTTGTGTTATTACGACTTCACTTGTCGTACTTCCTACTTTAGTTATGACCTCGTTTGATGTATGCTATGCTTTACATGCTCAAGACATATTTCGTACCGACCCCCTTTCTTCGGGGGTCGCGTTTCATGCCACGCAGTACCCACCGATGAGTCGGAGATGTTAGCAGGAAGATGCTCCAACCGGATTGGCGAGCTCCATTTCCTCCGAGTGCCGCCGAGTCGTGTGCTTTATATGGTGTTCGAGGTTATGATAGAGACTTTGCAGCAGACAGAGTCGAGTGTGTATGATATGTTGGGTCCGTTTTGTGAGCTGCCACGCGCGTGTTCGTGTGTTTGTATGTATTATGTTACCGACGTGTTTGGCAAGCGGCTATATAAGCCGGGCATCGTTATGCCTTATATTGCGTATTTTATTTGGTTTGAAAAAAAACGAGAGGCATGTTTGTTTTCTCGAAAATTTTTCATTACGTGTGTATGCTATGTTTTGTGGGCCCAGTATGGGTATGAGTGTTACGTTAGTCAGCGGGTTCGCTCGGCCCTAAGTAAGGGTCGGGTGCCCGTCACGCCCTAACGGAAATTGGGGTGTGACAATATCTCTGTATCTGATCACAATATGAATCTCAACGTATTTTCAGTCCAACAGTCAATATGGAATATGATCAACCATCAATATCATGTCAAGAAATACAAGGCATCAAGCCACAAGTCATATCTAGACTCAAGAAAATCATCTCATCACAAAGATGAATATGTAGTCATTTGAATCAACAAGAAGTGTGTATATCGACTCCTTCCTTCTCAAAACATAACAATATCAACTCAAGTTTCGGTGTATGAAGAAATGGCAACAAGCCCACATAATCAGAATTCATACCAACCAATTCATACTTTATCCTATCAACTTTACTACATACGCAATCAACTATCCAAAGTCTAAATCAAGTAAACCATAACCTACCTCAAAGCCGAACTGGAACAATGCACTTATTCTACAATAGTTTTCCCCTTTGGCAATGCTTCGAAAAGTTCAAAATCTAGCAATTCGTAATCCTAAGTGAGTATTGGATTATCTACTCAACAAAATAACAATTGGGGAAAGAGAACCCAACCATTCCTACCCTTGTCAATTGGGTGAACTATCAATAAGAGTGAATTCATCATAAAATCAACCCCAACAATCATACTATTCCATTTCATGGGTTTTCTAATTAGTTCATCCCCTTTCAAACGGTTTTTAGGCTAAAGTTCCCATTTTTATTAGAACCCTAAGGCTCAATAAGCAATTTCCACCATAAGTGATAAATTCTCATCCTAGAAAGTGATACTCTACACTCTTAGATGAATAAACAATAATAAAATCAACAACTCATTCGTTATTCAAGGGTTTACTATTTCTAGGGTTCCAATCGTTCATTCACCATTAGAAGATCGCAAGCTAGTCATGGAAATTGAGAAAGAATAGGGAATTAACTATGTAGATATTAGAATTTATCTTCAATGAGGAGTAATGCCTTAGCCTTAGAAAATCGCCACTTACTGTTCTTAGGAACTGTTTTGGTGTTATGTGGGGAGTGGGATCGAAGTATGGAATATAAAACACGGTTTCTGCCTCCCGTCGACCATTGTAGCAGTCGATGTTCCGCTACAGCAGTCTCGCTATAGTGGGAAGTGACCCGCTATAGCGGACCTCACTAAGTCCCGACATCCCGTGGTTGTTACACCTCGAAAAATTTCATGTCATCGTACGGTAAATAGACTAACGCAGGATAAGAAGTACATGATGTTTCTAAAAGTAAGAAGTAGTACTTAATGGTTCTCATTAAGATTCCAAAGAGGTTTGAAGCAAGAAAAGAATGTTAGTTGAAGAATGTTAAGTATAAGTCGTATTTTGAAAGGGATTGCATGTACCGAGCTAGTGTTGATCTAATGGTGTCTTGAGAAGAAGTTATAACGCTCCTTAAGTTGTTAATGAAGTGCTAAACAAGTGCTAAGAAGGTTCCATAAGGATTGGAGATCAAACGAAACGACGAAAATAATTTCAGAAAAGTGGAGTTATACGACCATTAAAATCAAATCATCAAAATACCACACGATCGGATTTAACGATATTATGGACCGATAATCGAAAATCGACATCATACAAATGTTGTCCCGGGCGGTCGCCCGTGTCAAACATCACATCGGAATCAAAGTTGGCGGAATGTACATCGCCCGTACACACTCATGCAAATCATCAAAATACCACACGATGGGCCATATCGGCCATAGTAGCATACGGGGCCGCTTAAGGACGCAAATCGAAATCATATACGTACAAACCGAAACCACACACAACCATACGTACAAACCGAAACCGGACCCACGACCCACAAACATGACTACAGGCCTCTACAAACAGAACGTACATACGAACATATGACGGGACAGGGCCCCGCCGTACCCAAACAAGAGCAAATGTACGTAATATCCAAAGCAGAGCATATATACCAAATGTGGGCTCCGGATCGAGGGAGCACTCCAAAGTAGCGAAATAGGTAGCCTAAACCGGGAATCACTCAACCGAGCACCCGTACCGCGCGGCATGAAACGCAGCCCCCCCACAGAAAGGGGGTGGGTCGCAGACGGAAAAAGTACCGAGTATGTAAAGCGTAAGGTACAAGAATCCAAATCATAACCGGAGTGAGAAGATACGAACAAATACGTAAGTAACGTACCCAAACCCGTGCGGAATGCAAATGTGCGAATGCAAATAAAAATCGTGCATAAGGCTCGAACGTGGTCACCCCCTGACGCTGGTGCCACAACACATCATACTCCAGAAGTTTTCAAATCTCCGTACATCTCCGAACAAATCATAATATCACACACATCACATCATCAAACATAACAGAAGCCATATCACATCATAACACCATAGACGGTAACCGGCCCTATGGCGAGGCCTCGGAAACCGTAACACATCATACCGCCGAATATGTCATAGAGCGCACGATCACAAAACCGGCCCGGTACCGCGAACGAAACCATAATAATCGGCACGAACGAGTAGTGCGAAATCATATGCATATTAAAAGTAAGTTCCAAGGCTTGACACATAGTTTCATTTACATATACAATAGCCTCGAAGGCTCAAAACGAATATCGGGTAAATCGGAATTTGTATACGAAAGTTGCGGACTTTTAAATTATCAATTTTTCTCAAAAACACATCGTAGATCATTTTCGGAAAATTTGGCATCATTCTTAGTGACGAGCGTTCAAATAACATAATCGACATTTCAAACGGACCATAGAGTCATAGGCAAACATTTCTTTTCGTATCATACGTAAAAAGGAGTCGACAAACCAAATAAGGGAAGCCTCGGGACTTGCGGGCCCACCTCGGGTCAAGCCGAGGCGGCGAACATAATTTACAAACATTAGGCTCCATAAAGTTATCCGTGAAAGTTTCGGAGCCATTTGGATGCATTCACGGAAGATACAAAGGTTTATGCGTTCTTATATCCAAAGGTAAGTATTTTGATTCAATAGCGCTGAATGAATAGTAACCAAAATCAAATTCGGATTTCTAGGAGCAGAATTAGTCCCGAGGTTCCGTTTTCGGCCTAGTAGGTCTAGGACATGCCATATGAAGAATAAGTAAGCTCTACATACCTTACGGACGTCTTATGCTCGCTTAATCTCCAATCCCGTTTCGTCAAAAATCTGCAAATGGTCATCTTTACCAGTTACTATTCATGAGAGTTAACATTTCAATCTTGGTTTTATATTTGTCTACCGAAATTTCGGCAAAAGACTTCCCCTATAAATACGACACCCCGAGATTCAACTCGGCTCAAAACAACCAACAACAACCCAACAACAACATCCAATAACATTAACAATCACAACATAACACAACTAGTCAACTTTCCAACATAAGGCAATAGTTTCCATTCCGACTTCACACTTATCATCCAATATCAACGTTTTCATACTTATCTACTAATTCAAGACCATTCAAATACAATTCGAACACATTTCTCATTATTCGACAAAATATACCGAATTTCCATCAAACCATAATTCATCCAAAACTTCCAATTTTTCAACATAAATTTCCATAACACATTTTTGTCCTCCAACTTCATTAACAACAATCATAATTTGCATCTTAAACCTCATTCTTATATTACATAAACTATACAAAATTGCATATTTTCCTACCACGACCTTACAACAACTATTTTCCATAACAACAAAAACCATTAACCTTCCATTCACTTCACAATACCATAATAACACAATTAACATACCAAACAAATTCAATAACAACTTCCTTCATGCAAAACATCACACGGCCACACACCTTTTCCAAATTCAATCCAATTCATTCAACTTTCATTTCCAATATAAATTCCACCATAACCACAACTAAAACACAACACAAAATTCAACTCATCTTATTCATAAAGCATATACACACACACGGCCACACATTTTTCACACACACACACACCATGCACACACACTACAATTCCATAATTTCATTCCATTCTAATCATTCTAACATGCATACTCATTCCATAACAAAAGAATAGAATTCATACCTTTTTCTTGAAATTTCAACTTGCCGCAAACGTGGTTCTTTTGCCAAACTAATTATACCACGTCGGAGAGCGTCTTGAGCTTGTTACTAATTCAAGAAGAACAAAATTTTTGCATCAAGAACTAAGGCTCCAAGAATTTTTTCCTTTTTTTTCTCTCTTTTTTTTCCCTATGGCCGAAAGGCCTCATCTCTTTTTTCTCTTGATTTTTCTTTGATTTCTCTTGAAGCTTCTAAGGATAATCCACCTTATATAAATATTTAGCACATGGAAAATTAATAAAAACATGGGTTGGGCCAAGTTCTTGGCCGGCCACCCCATCTCTTGGGCCTAAATTTTCTATTTTTTTTTTTGTACAGGCCCAACAATTTGGCTAAATTTCATAATTTCATGAAACAAATTTTCAAAATTCCGATTTTGTCCTTAACCTTCCTCGATAATTCCGCACCAATGTTTCCATAGCCGACATATTCATACTAATAAGATCCAAATATGGCCTTATTTCTTACAAGCAAAAATTATTCCAAACTTTCCAAATGTGCAAAAATGCCGGATATAACATCCTCCCCCCCTTTAGAACATTCGTCCTCGAATGTTAAATTAGCCTTATAGGTCTTAAAAGAAAACTCCTCAGGGGGGGGGGGGTTCTCTTGCCAACCACATACTCGTATTTAATCAGAGCGCTTGTGAGGGCATTTCTTTTCCAACTCCTTCCATCATTCTCTGATATTACCGCATTAGGGCTGTTCGAAATCTTTATTAGTCCAAATGGGTTGCATAATCTTAAATAGGACATATGACGAACAAATCTTTATCGAACCGAAAGATCGACGGATGTCGGACAAAGCCAGATCCAGAATCAGAGGTACAAAAGTACGACAAACAAAAGCATAATCCGACGTTGTCTTAAGCATTCGTAATCGTAACCGTACGCACGGAGCATATCGGACAAACCCATCATTCGAGTCAGACGTACTGAACTTTATCGGATAGGTCCATAGTCGAGTCAGACGTATGGAAGTAAACCGGACAGATCCGTGATCGAGTCGACGTACGAAATATATCGACAAATTTGCCGTCGAATCGGACGTACAAAAGTATATCGGACAAAATGTGTTCGTATTCGGAAGTACGAAGTACGAAAGAGACAAATTCATACTCCGACGTCATATCAAACAGGTTCATAACCAAAGCCAAACGTACCGGAGTATATCGAACAAACCGTAATCAGAGTCACACATACAGATTTGTAACCAGAATCAGACGTACGGGGCTACGTCGGACAGATTCGTAACCAGAGTTAGGCGTACAGAGATATGTCAAACGGATTCGTAATCAAAGTCGGATGTACAGAGGTACATCAGATAGAAGCATAATCGGATTCAGAGATACAGAGGCATAATAGACAGAGTTTCATCGAAATCGGAGGTGTAGAAGTATGGCATACAAAATCTCGATACTTTTCACTAATGCTTCGGGGTTTACGGAAGTTCCCTTGCTAACGTTTCCTTACTCACTCGAATTTTCGTGCCCCAAATTATTTCATCAAAACATTCGATAGGCTGCAGCAACTGAGTTTATATCCTTACCATCGTTGTCTTATCGCAAAAAGGTCATTACCACATATCCATTCGCAATGTTTTCAAATTCTCATTCGAACCCTTTTCTAATTTCTTCTAACCCGATCTAGGTATTGCAACATAATTTGTAAGTCAAAGATCCCCGAACAACATCCTTTCTACACATATCTTTTTCTTGACCAATATGGTCACCAAGAAACAATCATACATATCCATATACATCATCTTACCTACAAACATTCCCAAATGCTTATTTAAACTTATTCTGATTTCAGAACCACATTGCTCTTTCTTCTTTTCCTTATTACAGAGGGGCTTCCTTTCCAAATCCTCAATTTTCTTTTGTTTTGCACTGTCATTCTACCACTCGTTCGTCACACTTCCACATCGTGGGTTTTAGGTCATCGTCCATACACCTACACATTATTACAGGTTTTGCTTACATCACATTTCTTATCCTTTCCAAATTGTTCCAATATCCCGACTCACACTTTCTTTTTCGAACCTCACATGTTAGATCTCTTACGCGCGAATTCATAACGTAATGCGTAGTCAATCCATTCACGCGACCCTTACTTTTCCTTTAGGTTACCCCAAATTTCCATTTATTTCTTATACCTTAATTGTGAAATTTCATATCCTTCCCGTGGGGTCACCCATCCCGCATTGCTCGGTCTTAGCACGCTTAACTTCGAAACTTTCGTGCGTTCTGATGCGTTATTGCTAATATAACCACGTCAATTGCCCCACACGACCTTTGTCACGTAATTTAGGGCAGGTCGGAGTCTTTCTAAATTTTCAAAAAAAAAATTCGTAGCGGGTCCCACCCTGCTTTAAAGAAATTTGTTCATATTTCTAACTATACAATCATCAATTCACTCCCGTTCACATACATATCATTCCTTTTCATCCTGGTCTCCTTAATTGCCACTGACAATGAAAACGTTTCATTCACCATTATTTAGAACCATTAAGACATCGGCTTTTCCTTTCTCTTTCAATTTTCAACTTTACGTTACAATCGTGCTTCAAATACCTTACCCATCATTCGTCCTTCATACCATTGCTTACCTGCGTACGGTGTAGCTTCCGACATCATCGGACACTATCTTACGTCGATACCGTTCCCCAGCTGAAATCAAAAGTTAGTAAAAAGGAATTCATTTCCTATGGCTGGCTCTATCGCACGATCTAAGATTCAAAGAAAGGTAACATCCTAAATGTCCCGTAGCCTCCGTTTATAGATGTGGTGCACAACACACCGATAAACAAGACTCTACGTGACACGGCCTGTAGACATTCCGAGGACAGACTGCTCTGATACCACTTTTGTCACGACCCAACCCCGTGGGCCGTGACCGGTGCCCTGCCTAGGCACCCGAACGAACTGGCGAATCAAATCATCATACTGCTACACGTTCAGATTTTAACAGACATTATTCGTACCGATAATCGAAAACTGACATCATACAAATGCTGTCCTAAGCGGTCGCCCGTGTCAAACATCACATCGAATCAAGGTTGGCGGAATGTACATCGCCCAGACACACTCATGCAAACAGATGGGCCATATCGGCCATAGTAGCATACGGGGCCGCTTAAGGACGCAAATCGAAATCATATACGTACAAACCGAAACCACACACACACCAACCGGACCCACGACCCACAAACATGACTACGTGCCTCTACACAACGAACACATACATACGAACATATGACGGGACGGGGCCCGCCGTACCCAAACAAGAGCAAATATACGTAATATCCAAAGCAGAGCATATATATACCAAATGTGGGCTCCGGATCGAGGGGAGCACTCCAAAGTAGCGTAATAGGTAGCCTAAACCGGGAATCACCCAACCGAGCGCCCGTACCGCGCGGCATGAAACGCAGCCCCCCGAGAAAGGGGGTCGGTACGGGGAAAAAGTACCGAGTATGTAAAGCGAAGGTACAAGAATCCAAATCATAACCGGAGTCGAGAAGATACAGAACAAATACGTAGTAACGGACCCAAACCCGTGCGGAATGCAAATGTGCGTAATGCAAATAAAAATCGTGCATAAGGCTCGGAACGTGGTCACCCCCCGACGCCGGTGCCACAACACATCATACTCCGTAAGTTTTCAAATCTCCGTACATCTCCGAACAAATCATAATATCACACACATCACATCATCAAACATAACGAAGCCATATCACATCATAACACCATAGACGGTAACCGGCCCTATGGCGAGGTCTCGGAAACCGTAACACATCATACCGCCGAATATGTCATAGAGCGCACGATCACAAAACCGGCCCGGTACCGGCGAACGAAACCATAATAATCGGCACGAACGAGTAGTGCGTAAATCATATGCATATTAAAAGTAAGTTCCAAGGCTTGACACATAGTTTCATTTACATATACAATAGCCTCGAAGGCTCAAAACGAATATCGGGTAAATCGGAATTTGTATACGAAAGTTGCGGACTTTTAAATTATCAATTTTTCTCAAAAACACATCGTAGATCATTTTCGGAAAATTTGGCATCATTCTTAGTGACGAGCGTTCAAATAACATAATCAGACATTTCAAACGGACCATAGAGTCATAGGCAAACATTTCTTTTCGTATCATACAGAAAGGAGTCAGACAAACCAAATAAGGGAAGCCTCGGGACTTGCGGGCCCACCTCGGGTCAAGCCGAGGCGGCGAACATAATTTACAAACATTAGGCTCCATAAAGTTATCCGTGAAAGTTTCGGAGCCATTTGGATGCATTCACGGAAGATACAAAGGTTTATGCGTTCTTATATCCAAAGGTAAGTATTTTGATTCAATAGCGCTGAATGAATAGTAACCAAAATCAAATTCGGATTTCTAGGAGCACTTAGTCCCGAGGTTCCGTTTTCAGCCTAGTAGGTCTAGGACATGCCATATGAAGAATAAGTAAGCTCTACATACCTTACGGACGTCTTATGCTCGCTTAATCTCCAATCCCGTTTCGTCAAAAATCTGCAAATGGTCATCTTTACCAGTTACTATTCATGAGAGTTAACATTTCAATCTTGGTTTTATACTTGTCTACCGAAACTTCGGCAAAGACCTCCCCTATAAATGTGACACCCCGAGACTTAGCTCGGCTACTAAACAACAACAACAACCCAACAACAATATCCATAACATTAACAATCACAACTTAACACAACTAGTCAACTTTCCAACATAAGGCAATAGTTTCCATTCCGACTTCACACTTATCATCCAATATCAACGTTTTCATACTTATCTACTAATTCAAGACCATTCAAATACAATTCGAACACATTTCTCATTATTCGACAAAATATACCGAATTTCCATCAAACCATAATTCATCCAAAACTTCCAATTTTTCAACATAAATTTCCATAACACATTTTTGTCCTCCAACTTCATTAACAACAATCATAATTTGCATCTTAATGACCTCATTCTTATATTTACATAAACTATATACAATGTTGCATATTTTCCTACCACGACCTTACAACATATTTTCCATAACAACAAAAACCATTAACCTTCCATTTTTTCATAATACCATAATAACACAATTAACATACCAAACAAATTCAATAACAACTTCCTTCATGCAAAACATCACACGGCCACACACTACCTTTTCCAAATTCAATCCAATTCATTCAACTTTCATTTCCAATATAAATTCCACCATAACCACAACTAAAACACAACACAAAATTCAACTCATCTTATTCATAAAGCACTACACACACACGGCCACTTACATTTTTCACACACATGCACACCATGCACCACACACTACAATTCCATAATTCTCATTCCATTCTAATCATTCTAACATGCATACTCATTCCATAACATACAAGAATAGAATTCATACCTTTTTCTTGAAATTTCAACTTGCCGCAAACGTGGTTCTTTTGCCAAACTAATTATACCACGTCGGGAGCGTCTTGAGCTTGTTACTAATTCAAGAAGAACAAAATTTTTGCATCAAGAACTAAGGCTCCAAGAATTTTTTTCTCTTTTTTTTTCTCTCTTTTTTCTCCCTATGGCCGAAAGGCCTCATCTCTTTTTTCTTGATTTTTCTTTGATTTCTTGAAGTTTCTTGAACTAATCCACCTTATATAAATATTTAGCACATGGAAAATTAATAAAAACATGGGTTGGGCCAAGGCTTGGCCGGCCACCCCATCTCTTGGGCCTAAATTTTCTATTTTTTTTTTGGCCCAACAATTTGGCTAAATTTCATAATTTCATGAAACAAATTTTCAAAATTTCGATTTTGTCCTTAACCTTCCTCGATAATTCCGCACCAATGTTTCCATAGCCGACATATTCATACTAATAAGATCCAAATATGGCCTTATTTCTTACAAGCAAAAATTATTCCAAACTTACAATGCATATATGCATACTGTGATATGATGATGTTTATGATGTAAATTAGCATGCATTATTCGGTTAAGTGACATTCGGAACAAGTTGTTGCTTTATTGATGTTCCCTTGTTCCTTTGGCATGCTATTATTGTTCATGCCTCACATACTCAGTACAATATTCGTACTGACGTCCTTTCTTTTTGGACGTTGTGTTCATGTCCACAGGTAGATCGGGAGGTGGCCCAGATTCCTAGGAGCTAATCAGCAGATTTACAGGAGCACTCCATTATTCTGAAGGTGCCATGATGACTATATTGTATATTCTTGCGTATTGTTTTTGCAGCCGTGAGGGCCTATGTGTATATATATATTGCTTCGAAGAGTATATGTGTTCAGGTGGGATATGATGATTAGCATAATGAGTGGTGCTCGGTAGTCAGCTCTGGGTACTAGTCATGCCCCCCTAGTCTGGTCGTGACAAAGTGGTATCAGAGTAGTTCTATCCTAGGGTGTGTCTATAAGCCGTGTCCAGCAGAGTCTCGTTTATGGGTGTGAAGCGCGACACACTTATAAACAATAGGCTGCGGGGCATTTAGGAAAAATAACCGTTCTTCTTCTTATTAGATCGTGCCATAGAGCTATGTTATAAGATTTTCTCCTCCCTAATTGTGCGTTATGAGTTTAGCGATGCTTGTAAAGAGAAAAGCTACCGTCGCCCAGAAGGGCAAGGCTACGATGGAAAGACGGATGGAAAGGGATCCACCAACGAATGTAAAAGAAGGTGAATCTCATAATGAAGCTCCATCCAATACCTCTCACACTCCGTCTGTTCTAGAAGAACAAGAGGGGGCTTCAGCTCCGGCTCCTATACCTCCAGTTCCTCTACCGGGTGCTTCGAGTCAACAAATGACCGAAGCTATTCAGCTATTCACACAGCTAGTTACTGCTCAAGCTCAGCAGCAGAGTACGGGTCCAGGTGATAGGGTGACTAGTGCTAGAGCCCGTGATTTCATGAGTTTAAATCCTCCAGAATTTTTCGGGTCAAAGCCGGATGAAGACCCGCAAGGTTTTATTGATGAGAGGCTGAGGATATTGAGAATCATCCATGCCTCCGATACTAAATCTGTGGAGTTGGCATCTTATAGACTCCGGGATGTGGCGGTTCTTTGGCATAATAACTGGATATCTTCGAGGAAGGAAAATGCGCCTCCCCGCTTTGGCAAAAATTCCTAGATGCTTTCATCCGCCACTATTCGCCACCCGAGTTCTGTCGGCCAGAGCTGATAAATTCTTGAATCTTAAGCAAGGGAATATGAGTGCTCGGGAGTATATCCATCACTTTAATTCGTTGGCTAGGTATGCTCCGACTATGATAGCGGATATGGGAGATAGGGTACATAGATTTGTTAGTGGTTTGGGGCCACATCTGTTCAAAGATTGCTTGACAGCTTCATTTCAGGAGGGGATGGACATTTCCCGTATTCAGGCCCATGCCCAAAACTTAGAAGAGCAACAGCAGCCGCGCCGAGGCGAGCGTGATATTGATAGAGGACAGAGTAAGAGGGCCAGATCGTCGGTTTGCGGGCAGGAGATTTGATCGCCCTATTTACTTAGGTCCGGGTCAGAGCTCGAGAGTCTCCGATCCTCAGTTTGGAGGCGACCCTAGCCAGCGGAGACCACCAGTATCGCGATGTAGCCAGTGCGGTAGATTACATTTCGATCAGTGTCGTCGGGGTTCAGAGGCTTGCTATGCCTATAGTCAGGTTGGGCATATGATGCGAGATTGTCCATCGATGAGTGGTAGAGTTGGGGCTCGCCCCCACAGATCGCCCGGCCGGATCTTCTTCGTCCGTGTGCCCTCGACGGGGCGACTCCCGCATTCCGGCGTTGTGGTAAAAGTAGAGGGGGAGCATCTAGTTCAGGCGGTACCCAGCCCCGTATTTATGCTCTAGCCAGACGACAGGATCTTAAGTCCTCCCTAGATGTGGTTATAGGTATACTATCCATATTCTCTCATGACGTTTATGCATTGATATATCTGGGTTCTACGTTGTCTTATATTACTCCGTATATTGCTGGCCGCATTGGGGTAAAACCCAAGCCAATTAAACCTTTTGAGGTATCTACTCCAGTTGGTGATCCCGTAATAGCTAGACAAGCATACAAGAATTGTGTGATTATGGTGTGTGATCGTCAGACTAAAGTTGATTTGGTAGAGTTGGAAATGTTAGATTTTGATGTGATTATGGGCATGGATTGGTTGGCCTCTTGTTATGCTAATGTTGATTGCAGAATGAAAGTAGTTCGATTCCAATTCCTGGGAGAACCAGCACTAGAATGGAAAGGTAATACAGCGTCTCCCAGAGGTAGGTTTATTTCCTACCTTAAGGCAAGGAAGATGATAGCTAAAGGTTATAATTATCACCTAGTCCGAGTTCATGGCACCGAAGCAAAGCCACCGACTTTTCAATCCGTCCCGGTAGTAAATGAATTATCGGATATATTTTCAGATGAACTTCCAGGCCTTTCTCCAGAAAGGGATATTGATTTTGCTAATGATGTGTTGCCGGACACCAAGCCTATATCTATTCCTCCTTACCGAATGGCTCCTACGGAGTTGAAAGCGCAATTGAAAGATTTGCTTGAGAAGGGGTTTATTAGGCCCAGTTCGTCATCGTGGGGAGCACCTGTCCTATTCGTGAGAAAGAAAAATGATTCCCTACGGATGTGCATTAATTATAGGCAACTGAATAAGGTGACGATAAAGAATAAATATTCGCTTCCAAGAATTGATGACTTGTTTGACCAATTACAGGGTGCCAAATGGTTTTCCAAAATTGATCTGAGATCGGGGTATCATCAAGTGAGAGTTAGAGAAGAAGATATTCCCAAAACAGTTTTCAGGACGAGATATGGCCTCTATGAATTTTGAGTGATGTCATTTGGGTTGACTAATGCTCCAGCGGTGTTTATGAATCTGATGAATAATGTATTCAGGCCACTCTTGGATCTATTCATGATCGTGTTCATTGATGATATTCTAGTATACTCTCGGACAGAAGCAGAGCATGCAGACCATTTGCGTATTGTCCTTGGGATTCTTCAGACTCGAGAGTTGTATGCAAAATTCTCAAAATGCGAGTTTTGGTTGAATTCTGTGACTTTTCTGGGCCATATCATTTTAGTTGACGGCATTTGAGTTGATACTCAAAGAAATTGAGGCTGTGAAGACTTGGCCAAGGCCTACAACACCTATAGAAGTCCGTAGTTTTCTGGGATTGGCAGGTTACTATAGAAGATTTATGGAAGGGTTTTCCTCTCTTTCAATACCATTGACGAAGCTAACTCAGAAATCAGCAAAATTTCAATGGACCGATGCTTATGAACGCAGTTTCCAGGAATTGAAGGATAGATTAACTTCGGCCCTAGTCCTGACACTCCCAGAAGGGCCAGATGGTTATGTTGTGTATTGTGATGTCTCTGGTGTTGGGTTAGGCTGTGTGCTGATGCAAAGATGGCAAAGTTATTGCCTATGCTTCCCGGCAGTTGCGAAAATATAAGAAGAATTATCCAACTCATGACCTCGAATTGGCTGCGGTTATTCATGCACTAAAGATGTGGAGACACTATTTGTATGGCATTCATGTTGATATTTATACAGATCACAAGAGTCTCCAATATATTTTCAAACAGAAGGAGTTGAATCTTCGGCAGAGGCGGTGGTTAGAACTACTGAAAGATTATGATGTGAGTATTTTATATCATCCGAGAAAGGCGAATATAGTAGCTGATACACTTAGCTGCAAATCGACGGGTAGTCTATGTGAGGTCCCTCCAGAGAAGAAAGAATTAATTCGTGAGCTCCACCGCCCTAACCAAATTTAGGAATTCGCCTAATTGATTCGGTATAAAGGTGAATTGCTATTCACAACCCAACTATTTCATCCTTAGATATGAGGTAAGAAAGCGCCAATATGAAGATCCCCAGTTGAGCAATTATAGAGATACATTCCATGAGAAAGAGGAGTCGCCATTTGAAGTTTCTACAGATGGAGTTCTTAGGTACCGACACAAGCTATGTGTTCTGAATGTTGCCGAACTACGTCATCGGATTCTAGAAGAAGCCCATTACTCTCGGTATTCCATTCACCCAAGAGCGACAAAGATGTATCACGATCTTAAGTTAATGTATTGGTGGGATGGAATGAAGAAAGACGTAGAAGAATTTGTAGCTCTATGTCCAAATTGCCAACAAGTGAAAATTGAGCATCAAAAGCCAGGAGAATTATTGCAAGAGATGGAAATTCCAGCCTGGAAATGGGAAGTGATCAACATGGATTTCATTATAGGGTTGCCTCGTTCTCGATGCAAGTATGACTCCATATGGGTGATCGTGGACAGACTCACGAAATCAACTCATTTTCTTCCAGTCAGAATCACATATTCAGCAGAAGATTATGCGAGGTTATATCTTAAGGAGATAGTGCGACTTCATGGTGTCCCGATATCTATTATCACGGATAGGGGAGCATAATTTACAGCTAAATTTTGAAAGTCTTTCCAAGAAGGTTTGGGTACTCAAGTAAGGCTTAGCACAACGTTCTATCCACAAACTGATGGGCAAGCCGAACGCACTATTTAGACCTTGAAAGATATGTTACGGGCATGTGTGCTAGATTTCGGTGGTAGTTGGGATGGTGTGCTAGATTTCGGTGGTAGTTGGGATGACCACTTACTTCTTATTGAGTTTGCATACAACAACAGCTATCATTCCAAAGATTCAGATGGCTCCATATGAAGCCTTATATGGAAGGAAGTGTAGATCCCTAATTGGGTGGTTTAAAGTAGGAGAGGTACAGCTAATAGGTCCGGAGTTGATTCAACAAGCGATGGAACAGATCAAAGTTATCCGAGAGCGATTGTTGACAGCCCAAAGTCACCAGAAATCTTATGCAGACAACCGTCGGTGAGACTTAGAATTCTAGGTTGATGATTGGGTATTCCTGAAGGTATCACTGATGAAAGGCGTGATGAGATTTGGCAAGAAGGGAAACTTAACTCCTCGATACATTGGACCTTATAAAGTTGTCCGCAAGATAGGCCAAGTAGCTTATGAACTATACTTACCCTCAGAACTTGAATCAATCCATCCAGTTTTTCATGTCTCAATGCTCCGTAAGGGTGTCGGAGATCCAACTAGAATCGTGCCGGTAGATGATGTTCAAGTTACGAAAAAGTTGACTTATGAAGAGGTACCCATTACCATACTATATAGGCAAGTACGAAGGCTCAGAAACAAAGAAGTAGCTTTAGTCAAAGTCTTGTGGTGAAAAAATAACCGAGAAGAAATGACTTGGGAAGTGGAAGAAAACATGAATTCCAAGTACCCGCAATTGTTTCCACCCCCGGAAGAGATTCAAGAGGAGACATCGGTATTATGAGGTATGTAATGTGTTTCTTTTAATGTTTTTGGTCACGTGTGGCAATAATTTCTTGCTATTGTGTTATAGCCCCGTGAGGCGATGTTATTGTGGGCTGTTGTGATTGGATGGTAGCGCCATATTATAGGGAAAACTCTGGCGAAATTTCTGTAGAACTCCCGAGAACTTAACATTCGAGGACGAATGTTTTTAAAAGGGGGGGAAGAGTGTTACGCCTCGGAAAATTTCATGTCGTCATACGGTAAATAGACTAACGCAGGATAAGAAGTACATGATGTTTCTACAAGTAAGAAGTAGTACTTAATGGTTCTCATTAAGATTCCAAAGACGTTTGAAGCAAGAAAAGAAAGTTCATTGAAGAATGTTAAGTATAAGTCGTGTTTTGAAAGGGATTGCATGTACCGAACTAGTGTTGATCTAATAGTGTCTTGAGGAAAAGTTATAATGCTCCTTAAGTTGATAATGAAGTGCTAAACAAGTGCTAAGAAGGTTCCATAAGGATTGGAGATCAAACGAAACGACGGAAATAATTTCAGAAAAGTGGAGTTATACGACCACTTATACGGTCCGTATAAGGGTCCGTATAACCCAACAGGAAGGATGTTTTCCATGATGGTGAAATACGTTCACTTATACGGACCGTATAAGTGTCCGTATAACACCCGACGGGCTGAGTAGTTTTCAAGTATAAAAACATGTTCTCACTCCTAATTTCTAATTTCTCCAACTTCTCCACTTCTCTCCAAGTCTCTAGAACATTCCACACATTTCATTTACAAGAATTCAAGGGAAATCAAAGATCAACTTCATCAATTCAAGGAAATCAAGTGTAAAGAAGCTCTCTAGGGTTGCTTGGAGTCAAGGAATATCTTTGAATGGAAGTTTGGGTTTTCTTCAAGTGAGGCAACTCCATCCAAAACCCGTTCCTACATAACCAAAGAATCGCGAATATTGGAGGAAAGCACTTAAATTAATAAAGCTAGAGCGACATCAATGTATAGGAGGCTAGTCCTTTCTTTTCCTAAGGCATGATTCCTATGACGTGAATTCCCTTTATCTTTCCATAACCTTCTTACATTCCGGAAATTATGAGTCTATGTTTATAAAGAGCTTCTCATGAGATAAAGATAAGAGATATGTTATGAGTATGATAATGATGACGATGAGGCTACGTCTAAAGATTCTAAAGCTAGTGATTCCTTGACGTTATTCATTGTTGTTGCACTCACCTTATAATGCTAGTTCCTTCAAGGTGAGGCATGATAAGTATGACTACTCCATAATGGAATCGGGGGTTCTCGACGTTACGTCACCCCGATAGAGTTATAGCTTATCCTTGGGTCTTTTATGCATGTTTTATGATAAGTATATGATGATGAGATTACATCGTGCCTATATGGCCGGGCTGACACCACTAAGGCGGGTGGCATATACACCATGTCCGGGAGGGCCGGCGTACATCACTAGTGGGCGACATGAGATGTTTACCCCGACGCGGAGGCCCGGACGCGGGCTAATGATAATCACACCGCACCTATATGGTCGGGCAGCTTATATATGCATACTTGATATGATGATGTTTATGATGTAAATTAGCATGCATTATTCAGTCTTAAGTGACATTCAGTTACAAGTTGCTGCTTTATTGATGTTCCCTTGTTCCCTTGATATGCTATTATTGTTCATTCCACACATACTCAGTACAATATTCGTACTGACGTCCTTTCTTTTTGGACGTTGTGTTCATGCCCACAGGTAGACCGGGAGGTGGCCCGCATTCCTAGAGCTACTCGCCATTTACACAGGAGTACTCCATTATTCCGAAGGTGCCATTTTTGAGATATTATTTTGTGTACATATATTTGGGCACGACGGGGTCCTATCCCGTCCTTATGTCTAGCACTCTAGTAGAGGCTCGTAGATACGTATGTATGGGTAGTAGATGTCCCATGATGATTATATTGTATATTCTTGCATATTGTTTTTGCAGCCGCGAGGGCCTATGTGTGTGTGTGTGTGTGTGTGTGTGTATATATATATATATTGCTTTGAAGAGTATATGTGTTCAGGTGGGGTATAATGATTAGCATAATGAGTGGTGCTCGGTAGTCAGCTCCGGGTACCCGTCATGGCCCCCTAGTCGGGTCGTGAAAGCGGCGGCGAGCCTCGCCCCGCTACGGCGGACTTGCTACAGTTGTACTACCACCGCTGCAGCGGTCCATGTTGACCTGTAGCTCTGGTTTTTTTCACCAGTTTTCCACCCAAAAATTCCAACAACAATTAGCAGCCCTACAGACACAAACTAAACATGCACATATACATAAAAATACACTACAGACTCACCCATGGCCTCGGAAATCCCGACGGAGGTCTAATTTATTAAGTCACCCCCCAACGAAAATGAAGACAAGTTCTAGACGATGCACAACACAACCAACACAAGTTTCAGTTTTTAGTTTTCTAACTTTTTGAGTTCCCATTAAGCTCATTTCTATTCTTGGGAAGGTACTAGCAAGGGTAAAATGGTCAAAGCCCTTATAACAACCTATTTGGTCATTACAAGGAATGAGTTAAAACCTCCAAGCTCCAAGTTTGCACGAAACAACTTCTCTGTGATAGTCTCTAATTCTTGTTTCTAATGACCAGTTCCTCTGAGTTAACTCCTCTTCTATTGTGACTACTTCACTAGCTCCTTTTAAGATCTGGTTCTTCCATATCTTCCCTCACTTTCTTATGCTTGATTGGCATATGTACATGGTTTGTTAAGCATCAAGACTTCATTTAAGCTCTGAACTATTATTGAGACAACAACATCTCAACATGATTCCTTGTATTAATTTAGGAATTATGTGATATTTTCATCGAAATTCATCCGTGAAATCATGGGATTTTAACATTGAATTGGGGAATTTTGCCCTAATTCTACAAATGGGAAATCATCCATATGACCTAGCAATGGATATCAAAAGTATATTTTGATTATAGAATTGAGTTCTTTGTATTATGGATAACACGTCCAGAGATTCAATTTCGGATTCCGAACCATCGAGCCGAGGGTGGGGTTTGAGTTGACCGAGAGTTTACTTTGACCCTAATGCATCCTAAAATTATGGTAATAGTTCTCCTAGACTAATTTGGGTCCGTTATTGATGAATTTGAATAGAGTGAAACCACCAGAGCACGTTTGGGCGGACTGTGACATTTCAACTTAGGCTTAAATTATTAGATTACTTGCTTTTCATAAAAAGCATATGATTTGTATGCATTAACCATTAGTTCATGTGAGTGGGTAATAATGATCTAAATTGATAGTTTTCAAGTGTCTAAGAAATAACAGTATGATTCTTTTGGCATAATTGCACTAGTTAAATATTTGCAATAGATGTAAAGCTTTGATGTGGTATCGGATGGACATTTCTCCACTTTATCATATCTTTAGAGAGGCATACTCCGTTTAGCCAAAGGTGTTCAGCTGGAGGTAGATGCCAGAGCACCAGACATACGAGCAAGATCGTGGGTAAATAATTCTCAATTCAAAAGCCGCGGTTAGATATGGACAAATACGTACCTGTCAAGCGAGCATAGTTCAGATTCTGTCTAAATCACACATTGCTTGTTTGTATTTCATTGCAGATTTAGGTTAGTATTGTAAGTTGTTATTATTATTATTATTATTATTATTATTATTATTATTATTATTATTATTATTATTATTATTATTATTATTATTATACTTGTACTTTTCATAGCTTTTATGTATTATCAGGAATTTCTAAGACTTGCCTCAGGGGTAAGCTGAGAGAGTGTCGATGATTGTCCTGCATCTTTTAGACTTACGATTGTTGATGTTTGTATGTGTATAGGTTTTATTGACGGTGACAAGGTAATCAATATCTTTTACTTTTGCTTTCTATAGTCCAATCAGGTGAGGTCAGCCATAGCAACCCCTTCTTCTATAGCTGTCTTAGTAGTATTTTGAACTACGTCTCATACTTATATATTTAGACTAGTAGTTCCATGTCTTAGATATATTATGGGATTTATGGGCAAACTCAGTAGTTGTATTTCACTTCCGAGCTTACCTTCATATTATGAGACTTTTAGTATAATCTCTCTTTATCCTCATGTTTATCTTATAGGGTTCCCCTAATGAGTAGTAGGTTGTCAAGTTCCCTGTCGCAGCCTAAGTTCTAGATTTGAATCGTGAAAATATTAACATATTAATTAGTGGAGAATGGTTTCATTGTGGCTTCAATCAAAGAGAATGATTGAAGCTAGAATGAATAATAAATCAGCTAATGCTATTATGATAAACAACTAAATCAGTAATGTCCTTGTCTTAAAATAATTTAATTTTGAGTTATGTTAAGTTGTCCCATTGTTGAGCTGAATATGGATTCAATTTTTGATGATTGACAAATAATGTTCCAAAAGATGATGGACAAACATGCACAAGAACAAGACCCTTACTATATCTCCTAAAAGAACTGCTAATGTTGGATACCTGGTTGCACAAATACTGGAAGAACCAAGTCCTTTGTCGAAGACTGCAGACTATTCGTTTGATGGGGAGCTATTCCATATGCAAGAAGAATTAATTTAGGAATTAGGATAACAGCTTACTCTAATTAAGCTAGGAATACAAGTCCAGGACATGGAAATATCACCATAATTACAAAGATGGAAATAGCTTTGGAATTAGGAGTAAACCTATGAAGTTCGACACGGATTATGAAAACCAAATTCAACAAGGATTGGGCTGTTGGTTTCTTGAACCAAGTTTGGTTTGAATTACACATCTACAAGGACGCAGCTATTTCTACTCCTATATGCAGATCATGTTGATTCTATTGAAGAAGAAGACACTATTGCACATATTGAGAATATATCCATACAGTGTAATTGAATGAGAGTCAAATGGCGACAACGAAGAACTTGTCTGAAGAGTTTATGTAACGACCCGTTTGATCGTTATAGCTCTTTTGGCACTTTCGCCACTTCCGAGCATTAATTGACTCACTTTTGACCAGAGGTTGACTTTTGGGCAAACGGACCTTTTTTGGAGTTTCGTCAACTTTGAGAGGTCCAGATAATTGTTTAGAACCTGTAAGTATGGTTGGCTCAATTCCCAATGCATTTTGGTGCATTTCGGGACTTTGGTTGGGAAATGAGAAGTAGGCACCAGTGGTTGACTCGGTCAACGAGACCTCCGTTGGAAATTTCAAGACCACGAATGTGTTCTCAGTGTAATTTTGTATGGTTTTAGGTGGTCGAGTTATGAGCAGAAGGCCTCGGGAATAACCCGAATTTTCAATTGAAACTTAGAAAATTTATGGGGAATCTAGTGTTTTGTACCCTCAACGGCGGCACCAGAGCTGCCCCAGCGGCACCGCTAGGGCGGTGTGATGACCGCTGGTGAGGTCACGAGTGAAATAGGCTGCACCGCTATAGCGGTGTCCCTGCCGCCGGAGCGGCACCGCAGTAGCGGCACACCCTCCGCCGTGGCGGTCACGGGCAGTGACATTTCATTAAATGTGTCTTACATAAGTCTTAGACCCTCATTATTTGATATCTGGAAATTGGAGCTTCGAGAAACTGTTCTTGGAGACAAATTGAGGAGATTCTTGGAGATAAAACTTTGTCCGATCCTTTATTCTTCCTTAATCACAATCATCATAGAATTCCTCCTTCCCTTTTACAATCCCTTAGAGTTGGAATTTGAAGAAGGGTTTTGGGAGATTTTCCCCTTAGGGTCCTCTATGATAAATTGATGATGAATGATTATAAAACATGATGAATCTAAGCTTATTAATCATATATCTTCCACTTTTAACGTTGAATTTCGGATTTGGAGAATTAGGGTTTATATCCAATTTGGGGGTTTTCACTAGAAATTAGATTTGGGGATAATTCTTGAGCTAAATCAACAATTAATTATTGGGTTATGATTATCTAGGATTCAATTTGGTATTTTACTCGTGAATTTCCCGTTTCGCCCTTGTGGGCCCGTTTTCTCAATTTCTAGGGTTAAAATGGACCTAATTGATATCATAACAATATTAGTATCACTATTCATGATTTCTAATTTAGAATTTGATTATTCTTAGACTACTTTGGTTCTGAGCTTCAGAGGAAGGGCAAGGCGATAGAGTGACTTGTTAGTGTTCCAGTTCGGCCGACCAGGTAGTTTATGGTTTACCTTTGGTGACACTTAGTATAGTGAATCAAATATTTAGATTATGATGTCGGAGACAGCATGTGAACCTTCGGGTGTGAAGTTGGGATGGATATTGCCTTAGGTTAGGCCCTGATGTGTGTTGGGACTAGCCACCCCGTTATATGTGTTTATTGTCTAATTGTGTTGGCTTGATGCCATGTATAGTTGGTAGATAACGAATGTCGCTTGTTTTCCTGATTCGGATAGGATTGACATACCCGTTGTTGGTATTTGTACTTTGATATATTATTGGCGTACCTACTGTTGGTACTTGAGATTATTGATATATTACTGGCGCATGCGTTGTTGGTACTTGATTTATATAAGTTGGCATACCCACTATTGGTATTGTGATGTGATGCATTATTGGCGTACCCCGTTGAGGTACTTGTGATATTGAGCTTGCTTGTTGATGATTGACATATGCATTGCACGCATTCTCTCATAATTATCATGCATGGCCGATATCCGGTGATGATCCGGTATCGTTGATTGAACGAAACTGATATTTGATAAACTCTTTTACTTGAGTGATTGTGAAAAAGGCCGATGGCCGAAGATCCATTCTGGAATCGTTGTTTATATGAAACTGACACTTGATAAACTCTTTTACTTGAGTGATTGTGAGGAGGTCGATGTCCGAGGTTCAATTCCGAAACCGTTGATTTATGAAACTGATATTTGATAACTCTTTTGAGTGATTGTGAGAAGGCCAATGTTCGATGGTTATATTGGGGCACCGTTGTTGCATGGCCAATTTTGATGTTACGCCAGAATCGATTGTAGTGCATGGGCTCCACGGGTCCTCCAGAGTGGTGCCGGTGAGACTTCCCCTGTGTGCAATTAGCCAGGGTCCCGTCTGTCTGTTTGGCAATGATCCGAGACGGGTAGCACTTAAACTTCGCGAGTCATACTAGGTTGTGCTGCTAAGACGTCGATATTTCCGTCCGAAGTGCATGCGTACACCTCATTTGCATAGCATGGCATGGCATCACATTCATACCATTATTGCATTGCATTATGACTTGAGTGAGATTGTCGTGATGACTATATTGTGATGATTGTGTTGTTGATGATTGGACTGTGATGATTCTATTGTGGCGATTGTTTCAAGATCGGATATACTCAGACTTATTATATTGGGGTTTAGATACTTACATAGGTGTTGATAGATACTCAGTTACGACTATACTGTTTCATGCGTGATTGTTTTACTTGTTATCTATATTATTTTCTGAATTGTGTTAACTATTCTTCTCGGCCTATGATGCCTACCAGTACTGTTGTTTGTACTGACCTGCATTTGCTGTATTCTCTTATGAATGCAGAGTATCAGGCTGGATCTACTTCTCTGACTCGTGGCTGATTGACTCTTCAGCTTGCACTTGAGTTTTCTAGGGTGAGCATAACGTCCGCTGACCTCGCAGACTCTTCTATTGCTTATGTCTTACTTTTCTTTCAAGACATGATTTGAGACCATCTATGTCTTATTATTCAGACCTTAGTATTTGGATTTAGATGCTCTTGTATGACCAGACCAGATACTGGGGTGGATTCATTTACTTTCGCACTTATCTATATTATATTATGTTGTGAGACTTACATCATTTTACTTCTTCCGCTATTTTATTATAATTATTGATCGTGAACGTTGAGTTAAGGATTCGCCTACCGAGGTGGGAATGGTAAGTTCCCGCATGACCTAGCCTAAAATGAGTCATGATAAGTTGGTATCAGAGCCCTAGGTTACCCGATCTTTAATACAAGAGCGTGTCTAGTAGAATCTCGTGGATCGATACGATAAGTTTCGTACTTATCTACAGGAGGCTATGGGACATTTAGAAAATATCATCTTCTTTCTTTCCATCGTGCTACTTTATTCAAATTGGTATCTGACTCTTATATCTTCCCTCACAGATGGTGAGGATTCGCGACATGCCAGCATGGAGGAGGTACACGAGGTTGACCCCCTTCCCGGGCGCACCAGACAAGGATGCCTATGAGTTTCTCGTGATCACGCACGAGATACTCCATGCAGCAAGGATCACGCATACCCTCGGAGTTAGGTATGCTACCCTTCTATTCAGTGGTGGCACGAGGTCATGGTGGAGAGACTACCTTGCTAGCAGGCCAGCGTGGGCACACTTGGGAGCAGCTCTATATGGTTTTTCAAGAGATATGTGCTATGTTCTTGGAGGGACGAGCGTCAGGGTCAATTCCTCGCTCTACGTTAGGAGGGCATGCATGTCGGTACCTATACATTATCCTTCTCCTACTTGGCTCGTTACTCCTACCCCTTGATTCCGACGGAGGCCGGTAGGATTCGGTGGTTCATTAGCGGGTTGGATGGTCCTCTCCAGCTGCCCTGTGTCCAGCTTGAGGCAGCGGACGCTTCGTTCCAGGACATTATTGACTATGCAGTGAGAGTGGAGCGAGGAGGGCGAGGCAACCTGTGCCTCCTCGGAGGATCCCCGATGCGGGACGACGGTACTACTTCGTCGGGGGCGCCTATTACCATGTTATTTGATCCTGGATCCACTTATTCGTAGCTATCTACATTTCATGCCGTTAGTTGAAATTTACCGTGTGATAGCATAGATATACCTATTCATGTGTCTACTCTGGTCGGAGATTCTGTTATTGTTGATCGAGTCTACCGGTCTTGTTTAGTTACTTTTATGGGGTATGACACACAGGTAGATTTGATGATTCCGATATGGTGGACTTTGATCTTATATTGGGTATGTCTTGGCTTTCTCCTTATCATGCGATCTTGGACTGTCACGCCAAGACAATCTTTTAGCCATGTCAGGCATCCCTAGGCTTGAGTGGAGAGGTACTCCTAGTCCCGCTCCAAAGAAGATTATTTCCTTCTTTCGGGTGAAGAAATTAGTAAGTAAGGGGTGTTTAGCGTATTTGGCGCATGTTCGTGATACGATTGTTGCATCTTCACCCCTTGAGTCTATTCCTATTGTGAGCGAGTTCGCGAAGGTATTTCCTTCAGAGTTACCGGGTATGCCACCCGATCGTGATATTCATTTTTGTATCGACGTGGAGCCGGGTACTCGTCCTATTTCCATCCCACTATATCGGATGGCACCAGCCGAGTTGAGAGAACTTAATGAATAATTGCAGGATTTATTGAGCAAGGGGTTCATTAGACCGAGCGTCTCCCCTTAGGGTAGTCCAAAGATTATTTGTGAAGAAGAAAGATGGGACCATGAGGATGTGCATTGATTACCGCCAGTTGAACAAGGTCACTATCCGGAACAATTGCCCTATGCCTCATATTGATGATCTATTTAACTAGCTTCCAGGTGCTTCGACGTTTTCTAAGATTGATTTGCGTTCCGGCTATCATCAGTTGAAGATAAGGGCGGAGGATATTCCGAAGATAGCTTTTCGGACGAGATATGGCCACTATGAGTTTCTAGTAATGTCTTTTGGGCTTACCAATGCCCCCACTGCATTTATGACCTTGATGACTGGCATCTTTAGGCCATTCCTTGATTCCTTTGTGATTGTGTTTATTGATGACATCTTGGTGTATTCCAAGAGTAGGTAGAGCATGAGAGCCATCTTTGTACCGTCCTTGGGTTGTTGAAGAAACATAACCTATTTGAGAAATTTTCTAAGTGTGAGTTCTGGTTAGAGTCTGTGGCATTCTTGGGTCAGTAGTATCCAAAGAGGGAATTATAGTTGATCCACAGAAGATTGAGGCTGTGAAGGGTTGGGCGAGGCCCACTACTGTTACCGAGATTCGTAGTTTTATAGGTTTGGCCAGTTATCACCGTTGCATTATGAAGGGTTTTACGCCATTGCTTCGTCTCGACCGATTGACTCGGAAGGATGTTCCTTCAAAGGACGGATGATTGAGAGGAGAGCTTTCAAAAGCTCAAGCTTCTTTTGACCACAGTCCCGATCCTAGCCTTACCTATGGAGGGCAAGGACTTCGCGGTCTATTGTGATGCATCCCGTATGGGTTTGGGTCCGGTGTTGATGCAGGAGGGAAGAGTGATAGCATATGCTTCCCGTCAGTTGAAGGCTCACGAGAAGAATTACCCTACCCCTGATTTGGAGTTGTTGACTATAGTCTTTGTCGCCTTGAAGCTTTGGAGGCATTACTTGTACAGTGTTCATTGTGAGGTTTTTACTGATCACCGTAGCCTTCAGCATGTGTTTACCTAGAGAGATCTTAATTCCAGGCAGCACCGATGGATGGAGCTCCTGAAGGACTATGACATATCTATTCAGTATCACCCTAGTAAAGCCGTTGTAGTGGCTGATGCCTTGAGTTGCAAGGCAGTGACTATGGGGAGTTTAGCTCGATTGGTTATTTCTGAGCGTCCGTTGGCCATGGAGGTTCAGAATGCGGCCAACAGTTTCGTCCGTCTCGACATCTCGACCCCGGGCAGGATCTTGGCTTGTATAGAGGCGAGATCATCGTTATTGGATCGGATCAAGGCTCATCAGTTTGAGGATTCTAAGTTGAGCAAGATCCGAGATAGGGTGTCGAGAGGCGAGGCCAAGGAGGCTGTGATTGATTCTGAGGGCATTCTGAGGATTAGAGGTCGCGTATGCGTTCCTCGTGTTGGTGACCTGATTCAGTTGATCTTATCTGAGGCCCACAACTTTCGATATTCCATTCATCCGGAAGTGACTATGATGTACCGTGATTTGAGATAGCACTATTGGTGGCGCCGTATGAAGAGGGATATAGTTGATTTTGTGGCTAAGTGTGGAAATTGTCAATAGGTAAAGTATGAGCACCAGTGACCCGGTGGGGTGTTTCAGAGGATGCCTATTCCTGAGTGAAAGTGGGAGAGGATTACCATGGATTTTGTCACGGGTCTTCCGAATACCCTTGGCAAGTTTGATTCTATTTGTGTGATAGTGGATCGATTAACTAAGTCCTCTCACTTTATGCCGGTTCAGATTTCTTATATTGCGGAGAAGTTAGCCAAGATGTATAATTGAGATATTGTGAGATTACATGGTATCCCTATTTCTGTTGTATCTAATCGGGGTACTATCTTCACTTCCCGATTCTGGAGAGCATTTCATGATGAGTTGGGTACCCGATTGGACTTTAGTACAGTTTTCCATCCCCAAACCGATGGCCAGTCCGAGCGGACCATGTGTGTGTGTGTGTGAGTGTGTGTGTGTGTGTGTGTGTGTGTGTGTGTGTGTGTGTGTGTGTGTGTGTGTGTGTGTGTGTGTGTGTGTGTGTGTGTGTGTGGGACATGTTGAGAGCGTGTGTTATCGACTTTGATGGTCATTGGGATCAACGCTTGCCCTTGGTGGAGTTTGCATACAACAACAGCTATTATTCGAGTATTGGTATGGTGCCTTTTAAGGCCTTATATGGTAGGAGGTGTAGGTCTCCGATTGGTTGGTTCGATGGGTTCGAGGCTCGACCTGGGAGCACGGATCTATTGAGAGAGTCCCTTGATAAAGTAAGAGTTATTCAGGCCAGACTCGTGGCGGCTCAGAGCCGGCAGAAGATGTATGCGGACCGAAAGGTTCGAGATTTGAAGTTTGCTATTGGTGATCAGGTTCTATGGTATCACCCATGAAGGGTGTTATGAGGTTTGGTAAGAGGGGTAAGTTGAGCCCTAGATACATTGGCCCGTTTGAGATCATCGATTGTATAGGCGATGTAGCTTATGAGTTAGCATTGCCGCCAGGCTTGGCGGGAGTCCACTCGGTATTTCATGTTTCGATGCTGAAGAAATACCACGCCGATGGTACCTACAGTGTCAGTTGGGATTCTATATTGCTTGATGAGAATTTGACTTATGAGGAGGAGCCTATCGCAATCCTAGATAGGTAGGTTCAAAAATTAAGGTCCAAGGAGATTGCTTCTGTGAAGGTGCAATGGAAGCACCGCCCTGTGGAAGAGGCTACTTGGGAGACTGAGTCCGATCTGCGTAGCCGAT
The DNA here is from genome assembly GCF_029784015.1 of Lycium ferocissimum. NCBI lineage: Eukaryota > Viridiplantae > Streptophyta > Magnoliopsida > Solanales > Solanaceae > Lycium > Lycium ferocissimum. Next base: position 34,567 of record NW_026727158.1, on the reverse strand, counting down.
ATCCCCAGTTGCTCACTATTCAGTTATTCCCCTACTTTCCTTCTTTACTTGCTTGAGGACGAGCAACGGTTCAATTGGTATCTGATGTAACGACCCGTTTGGTCATTATAGCTCTGTTTGTACTTTTGCCACTTCCGAGCATTAATTGACTCACTTTTGACCCGAGGTTGACTTTTGGGCAAACCGACCTTTTTCGGAGTTTCGTCAACTCCGAGAGGTCTGGAAATTGTTTAGAACCTGTAAGTATGGTTGGCTCAGTTCCCAATACATTTTGGTGCATTTTGGGACTTTGGATGGGAAATGGGATCTAGGCACCGGTGGTTTACTCGGTCAACGAGACCTCCGTTGGAAATTTTAAGACCACGAGTGCGTTCGCAGCTTAATTTTGTATGGGTTTAAGCGGTCGGGTTATGAGCAGATGACCTCGAAAATAACTCGGATTTTCGATTGAAACTTAAAAAATTTATGGGGAATCTGGTGTATAGTGCCCGCAACGGCGGCACCAGAGCCGCCCCAACGGCACTGCTAGGGTGGTGTGATGACCGCTGGGGTGGTCACGAGTCAAATAGGCTGCACTGTTGCAGCGGTGTCCCAGCCGCCGTAGCGATACTCCCTCCGCCGTGGCAATCACGGGCAATGACATTTCATTAAATGTGTCTTAAATAAGTCTTAGACCCTCATTATTTCATATCTCGATATTGAAGCTTAGAGAAATTGTTCTTCGAGACAAATTGAGGAGATTCTTGGAAGTAAAACTTTGTCCAATCCTTTACTCTTCCTTAATCACAATCATCTTAGAATTCCCCCTTCCCTTTTACAATCCCTTAGAGTTTGAATTTGAAGAAGGGTTTTGGGAGATTTTACCTTAGGGTCCTGTATGATAAATTGATGATGATTGATGATAAAACATGATAAATCTAAGCTTAGTAATCATATATCTTCCACTTTTAACGTTGAATTTAGGATTTGGAGAATTAGGGTTCATACCCAATTTGGGGGTTTTCACCAGAAATCAAATTTGGGGATAATTCTTGAGCTAAATCAACAATTAATGATTGGGTTATGATTACGTAGGATTCAATTTGGTATTTTACCAGTGAATTTTCGGTTTCTCCCCTATGGGCCCGTTTTCCCAATTTCTAGAGTTAAAATGCACCTAATTGATATCAAAATAATATTTGCATCATTATTCATGATTTCTAATTTCAAATTCGATTATGCTTAGAATACTTTGGTTCTGAGCTTCAGAGGAAGGGCAAGGTGATAGATTGACTTGTTGGTGTTGCAGTTCGACAGTCCAGGTAGGTTATGGTTTACCTTTGGTGAGACTTAGTATAGTAAATCAAATATTTAGATTATGATGTCGGAGGCAGCATGTGAACCTTCGGATGTGAAGTTGGGATGGATATTGCCTTAGGTTGGGCCCTGATGTGTGTTGGGACTAGCCACCCCATTATATGTGTTTGTTGTCTAATTGTGTTGGCTTGATGCCATGTGTAGTTGGTAGATAACGAATGTCGCTTGTTGTCCTGATTCGGATAGGATTGACATACCCGTTGTTGGCATTTGTACTTTGATATATTATTGGCGTACTTACTGTTGGTACTTGAGATTATTGATATGTTATTAGCGTATCCGCTGTTGGTACTTGATTTATATATGTTGGCATACCCACTGTTGGTATTGTGATGTGATGCATTGTTGGCGTACCCCGTTGAGGTACTTGTGATATTGAGCTTGCTTGTTGATGATTGACATATGAATTACACGCATTCTCTCATAATTATCATGCATGGCCAATATCCGGTGATGATCCAGTACCGTTGATTGAGCGAAACGGATATTTGAAAAACTCTTTTGCTTGAGTGATTGTGAACAAAGGCAATGTCCGAAGATCCATTCCGGAATCGTTGTTTATATGAAATTGACACTTGAATAACTCTTTTACTTGAGTGATTGTGAGGAGGCCAATTTTCGATGTTCAATTCCGGAATCGTTGATTTATGAAACTGATATTTGACAACTCTTTTGAGTGATTGTGAGGAGGCCGATGTTCGATGGTTATATTCGGGCATCGTTGTTGCATGGCCGATTTCGATGTTATTCCGGAATCGATTATAGTGCATGGGCTCCGAGGGTCCCCCCCAGAGTGGTGCCGGTGAGACTCCCCCTGTGTGCAATTAGCCAGGGTCTTGTCTGTCTGTTTGGCAAAGATTCGGGACTGGTAGCACTTAGACTTCGCGAGTCACACTTGGTGGTGCTGCCAAGACGTCGATATTTCCATCCAGAGTGCATGTGTACACCTCATTTGCATAGCATGGTATGGTATCACATTCATACCATTATTGCATTGCATTGCATTATGACTTGGGTGAGATTGTCGTGATGACTGTATTGTGACTATTATGTTGTTGATGATTGGACTGTGATGATTCTATTGTGGCAATTGTTTCAGGATCGGATATGCTCAGACTTATTATATTGGGGTTTAGATACTTACATAGGTGTTAATGGATACTCGGTTACGACTATATTGTTTCATGCGTGATTGGTTTACTTGTTTATCTGCGTTATTTTTTGAATTATGTTAACTATGCTTAGTCGGCCTATGATGCCGACCAGTACTGTTGTTTGTACTGACCTACACTTGCTGCATTCTTTCATGAATGCAGAGTATCAGGCCGGATCTACTTCTCTGACTCATGGCTGATCGACTCTTCAGCTTCCACTTGAGTTTTCCAGGATGAGCATGACGTCCGCTGACCTCGAAGACTCTTCTATTGCTTATGTCTTACTTTTCTTTCAAGACATGATTTAAGACTATCTATGTATTATTATTCAGACCTTAGTATTCGGATTTAGATGCTCTTGTATGACCAGACCAGATACTGGGGTGGATTCATTTACTTTCGCACTTATCTATATTATATTATATTATATTGTGAGACTTACGTCATTTTACTTCTTTCGCTATTTTATTATAATTATTGATTGTGAACGTTGAGTTAAGGGTTCGCCTACCGAGGTGAGAATTGTTGGTGCCCACATGACCTAGGCTAAAATGGGTCGTGATAGTTTAGTACTTATTGTGCTTGATTGTTATTTTGATTCTTTATTGTGAATTATAAACCTACTTACTTTACTAGAGTTTTGAAATAGGTGTAGCATTGAGTTGTAAAGGGTTTCTTAGACTGGTTAGAGTCATTAAAGAAGTTAGCTACAATTAGTGGGAATTGTAGAGGGGGAAGTACTAAAAGGTTAGCTCCTTAGGTTATAGAGATGTAACCTTAAAACGGCTCTTGAATTTTTAGGGAAAGCCTATGGGAGATAGTTTGTCATGTTTGACTCCCTTGAGCAAGGAGTTTTCCACGTATAAAAAATTATTCCGAATTTCACTTCTTCTTTACTACTGAAGAACCTGGTTCTTTAGTGAGTTATGTTGCAGCATAACTTAACAATTGGTATCAGAGTAGGTTCTTTCAAAAGGGCTAACACCTTGAAAGAATAAGAGTTGGATGCACTACCAGGAGTTCAAGAAGGATAATCAACCATAAGGCCACCATACTTCTACGGAAAATATTATGAATGGTGGAACACCAAAAGGCAAGACTTCATCGTTGGAGAAGACCTTGAGCTTTGGGACATCACCATAGAAGGTCCGAAAAGCCCCATGACCACAGATAACAAGGGAAAGAAAGTTGTTCCCAAAGCAACAGGAGAATATAATAATGAAGACATCAAGGCAGACCAAAAGAATGCCAAGGCCAAGAAAATCCTTATTTGTGGCATCAGAATTAATAAATATAGTAGAATCTCTTCATGCAAGACAAAGAAAGAGGTACGGGATACCTTGCAGACTACTCATGAAGGAACAAGTTAGGTAAAGAAGTCAAAATTTCCTTGCACAACAGGCAATCCCTTCAAGAGATGTTCAATAGATTCACATAAATCACTAACAAATTGAACTCTCTTGGAGAAATCATTCCACCGGTCAAGAGGTTTGAGAAACTACTGGAAATCTTACCTGACTCTTGGGAAAGCAAGGTAGAAGCAATAATAGAGGCATAGATCCTACAGACCATAACTATGGAGGAGCTCATGGGAAACTTGAAAACCTATGAGATGAAGAAACTAAAGAACCAAAATAATGCTCCACCACAGAGGGTGATGAACCTGGTCCTTAAGTCTATGCATAAATGAATAAGAAATAGGTTTATGGACTAGAAGATTTAAAAGAATGATCAGGAAAAGAGGTACCTTCAACAGGGGAAACACCTTTAATTCTAAAGCACCTGATAAGGGCAACCTTAAGGTTTTCCACACGCGTGGAAGTCCTAGCCACTTCGTTAGGCATTGCCCACATAGAGAAACTTAGTGGAAAAGGAATGTCCCCGACAAAGGAAGTAGAGACGAGGTCCCTAGAAATAGAATGACTAGTAGGCAAGCAGACCTAGTAGTAAGAAGAGCATTGGCTACCATGGGAAACTCCTCAAGTAAAGATAAGGAAGATAAAGCTGAAGTTCAAGAGCACAATAAATCCCTAAAGCCAAGCATCTGACTCAGAAGAGGTTCTAGCGTTAATAGCCAAATTTGATTCATGTTCTGAAGATTACAACTCTAAGGTAAACTTTACAGAAATAATAGATGTCATGCGCACTTACTCTAGGAGGAAACTAGAGTGTGTATCTCAGATTATCATTGATGCCTTTGAAAGACTCTATACTCAAAAGGAAAATTGTTGAATGCTTATACTGCTCCATAGTTAAATCTCAAAAATCTAGGAAAATAGCAAAGAGAACCTAAATGGAATGATTAATATGCTCAAGAACCAGGTTCTTACACTGAATAATGAAAACTCTAAAAAGGAGAAACTTATAGCAGCACCCTAAAAAGGTAAAGACCCTTCTAGGGAAATTCAAGTGAAACTGGAGTATATATTAAGAGGTGTTAAATAAATCTCTAAATTGAGCATAAAAACACAAGATAATTTACGAAGAATTGAATAAAGCCCAGTATGAGTTGAAAGAGCAATTCATTGGAACAAGTACTTAGAAGTACTGACTTCCCTGCATGCAAACCATTGTAGCAAAAAGCAAGGGCAATGATACAAAAGGGCCAAGCTCTATAGAAACCCAAAGACATGTATGTCTCTATCCCTTACAATCATCTATGCACTCACTGTGGAAACAATGTGTCACGACCCAACCCGCCATGACTGGCACCCTATCTCCTAGTGGGCGAACCAATATGTCTAACCATCTACTCATTCAAGTCCATTTTTATTAACCAATTCAATTAGTTCACAACAATTTAAAGACAAGATTAATCAAAAGTAGTCATGCCATAAACAATAATCGTAAATGCAAAAGTCCTAACTATTACAATCCCAAAATTCGAAAGTCAACGTACAAGGACTCTAATCCAAAAACATGTCTAAGGAACGTATACTGTCTGAAATAAATAAACATCAATGTCTGGAATGGAAATAAAAATTAGATAAGGAAGATCTTCAGGCAGCCTGGCATGGATAGAAGCTCAGCCTCAATCTGTCAGCAAATGGCCTCAACGCTAAATGTGAGGTTGGGTAGTAGTCTCTGGATCACAATCTGCACTCAAAAGAATGCAGCAAGGTAGTATCAGTATGAACACTATGTACCGGTAGATATCATAGGCCGACTAAGATTAGTATCATGCATGAATCACAAAATATATAAAATAGACAGACCAGTCAACAAAGACATAAGCAAATAGCCAACACCAAGTCAATCAATGATTGTTACACCCCGTGGTTTTGTACCTTGAGATTCACCGTGCATTAGTGATTCTAGTCTTGGACATGGGGGTTATCAAGGTTAAATGAGATTAGTCAAGTTTATCTCATAGTTATAAAGGGTTAAGTTCATAATTAGCAGTATTGGACGGGTTAAAAGTTAGGCAAATTGAAGAAAAAATGTTTCAGGGAAAGTGGATTTTTACGGCCTGTTATAGGGATCGTATAATGTTTTACGGGCCGTATAACTGGCTGACGTCCATCGTAAACTGGTTCCAAAGAGGATGAACCACTGGTCATATTTTGTGGACCAATTATACGGATCGTATAATGTTTTACGGACAGTATAATTGGTCGGCCCCCAGCGTAAAGTGATTCTAGAATGGGGAGATCACTGGTCAGGTTTTACGGTCCAATTATGCAGACCTTATAAATTTTTACGGTCCGTATAGTTGACCGTAAAATTAATTCGGCCCAGTTTTAATTTTTAAAATATACCTGACCCCCTTTCATTTATTTCATTTCCAAACATTTCCAATATCTTGAGAGCTCTCGAACCTTCTCCCTACCATATTTAATAAAACCCAAGTGAAATCAAGGCTCAAGAGGTAGAAATCAAGAGAATCAAGTGTGGGGAGGCTCACTAGGGTTAGTAGAACTCAAGATTTTCTTTAGTGTGGAAGTTGGGGTTTCACTCAATTGGAATAATTTGATCCAGGGCTTGCTCTCAAGTGATAAAAGGTTAGTTTTCATGTCTATCTTCATATTATTGAGAATATTTGGTTGTAATCAACTTGTTTGAGGAAAGAAAGTGAAAAAGGAAGTTCAAATGTGGATTTGACCATATTAGGAGTAGTAGATTAACTTGAGTTGTAATCGTTGGAGTATTTTAAGCATAATATTTCTATGAATGGTAGTAATGATGATAATGAAACGTGGTATACGAGTGTGTATAGGATTGTGTTGAAATTGTTGTTATGTATTGATTATGAAAAGGAGTTTTGGCCATTAAATGAAGTCTCTTGGTTATGGAATTAATGATAATGTTATTGTTGATTGGGAGCTATTTTATGATATAGTGGAAGTCGATCAAACAAGGGAAATGCTGCCCAAAGTTCGTTAATTCATTAAATTACGCTAGTTAGAACTTAAGTAGTGTCTTCTACACCTAACCTTAGTGTAACTTCTCTTCAATGTAGACTTTGTGAACTTGGAAGGAGATCGTTAAGTGATTAAGGAAATGTTAAGGTATGTTAAGGCTATCTCTTTTTTCTTTTTGGTATGATCTTAAGATATGAACCAACCATCTAGTAAACGAGCTTCCATATTACTCTACTCTTAGAAGCATTAGAAGTACTTCAGTTTTGATGTTCCTATACCCCGATATGATTATTCCTTTTGTTCATGGGTCTTGATATTTCTTATATTAATGTTGTTAGCTCAAAAGATGTTCATCAAAGATAGGATGATCTTATGTCACTCCGAGAGTTCTATGTATCCAGTTTGATCATGCATTGCATTCATTTATATATATATGCACATTGACCTATGACCAGAAGGCATTATATACGCGTACATTATATGTATATAGGGTATGGGAAAAAGGGATAGGCATTATATACGCATTACCACCAGATCAGCTGGTGCACAAAAATGATGATATGTGGATCGGGCTGAACGTTCCGCAGTAATATCTATGATGATGATATATGGATCGGGCCTTACGTTCCTCGGCACAAACATATGATATATGGATCGGGTCGTACGTTCCTCGATACTAAATGTTATATTATGACCTATGCATATCATACGCCCCGCGAAGCACTTTCATGTTATACAGATGTTCTAGATGTTCAGCTACAGATGCATTCAGATATGGAGATTTAGCTTTCCTATTTTAGATGTTTCTCATGATTCTTATGTACTTGATGTTTTTATGCCTTACATACTGAGTACATTGTGCGTACTGACTCCCCTATTGCTCGGGGGGCTGTGTTCATGCCCGCAGGTGCAGGTAGATAGACAGGCAGACCAACTCAGTAGGGCCTTCTGTTACACCTCGTGGTTTTTTGACGTTGAGATTCGCTAAGTGTTAGCTGTCCAATTGTGGACACTGAAGTTATTATCGAGGAGATATGAGATCATATGCACTTATCTTATTATTAAAAGGGTTTGAGCTCATGTAATAAGCTACGGAATGATTGGAGGGTAAGTGAATCAAGGAAATTGAGTATGTTGGACTTTGGAGAAAATACGAGGCGCAATTTTGGTCTAACTTGGAGAAAGAATATATTTTAGTATATGAGGAGTTTTGGAGCAAAGCAAAAGCCTAAGTTGAAGTTCAGGAATCTAGTTTCCAACACAACAAACCGCGTATCGATCTGACATCGGGATCAAACGTTATGAGCATTTTAAGATAGACTGCAAGAACAGGGATTAACTCTGCGTAAACACGCTTGGAGGTGGCGTGAACGCTCAGATGACCAAGGGTCAACTCAGCACAAACGCGCTGAGCAATTTTTAGGTTGGTGCAGGCAGACTCTGAAACATTATAAAGGGGGGTTTACCCCCTCATTCTTCATGATAACACCTCTTCAAACACCCCAAACATTCTGGAAATTTCCCCCAACCTCCAATCATTAAATTTTAACGTGAATCAAGTATAATCTCCGGTCTTAGGTTCAGACAGTGTATAGTTGCGATTATAATATCATATTGTGGTGAATCTTGGCTGGAATTCAAGGTGAATATTGAAGATATTGTGATTCTAGCGGAAGTGAGGTATGAATTTCTCCTTATTGCTATTGATTTAGGTTTAGTTATGGAGACAGAGCTATTACATGACTGTATAATGAATTTGTTGGTTGAGGAATTGGATAAACATCGTGTGGGATGTTTTATGGAATATTTTGGTATGGATGATGATGTTGTTGACATTAGAGTTGTTGTTGTTATATTTGTTGTTGGTATTGTGATTTTGGGCTAGGGATATAAACAGGGGAGATGCTGCCCGAATTTTGGCAGATTCTAAAGGAGTTTAATTTATAGACTTAAGATAGGAATATGACAATAAGCCTAACTATACTATGAATTCTCTTGAATGTAGATCTACGAGCTTGGAAGGATAAGCGTTAAGTTGTAGGAGATCAATCAGGTATGTTAAGGCTGTCCCTTTCTTTGAAAAGGCATGATTCCTATGTTATGATTCCATACATGACTTCCATAATATTCGAGTTCCCCAAAAAGCTAGAAGTTTATGATTCTCAAGGTTCTTATGATGCCAAAGATAGATGTTTCCTATGATGATAACGATGATAATGATGATCCCATTTTTTTTAGAAATTCCAGAGCTTATGGTTTTGACATTATTATGACATTAATGAGCTTATTCCATGATTTTTTTTATTTCATTCATTATTGTTGATCTCACCTTATGATGATTGTTCGTTCAAGGTGAGTTATAGCGATGATGATTGTCCCATAATATAAATCGGAGGTTACCGACCTTACGTCACTCCGATAAAGTGGTAACTTTTATTTGGGTTCTCATGCATAGTACTTATATATATATATATATATATATATATATGGGGTGTGGGGGAAGGTGAGGCATTATATACGCATAACCACCTGATTAGTTGGTATATTATGACATCGTCCCGGACGCGGGATATATGGGTATCGATCGGGCCGTTCGTTCCGCGGAAATATATATATATATATGGATCGGGCTACACATTTCTCAATAATACAGTATATATATATATGGATCGGGCTGCATGTTCCGCAAAGACTATTATGTTATATGTGCATGAAAAATGTTGTCGTTAAAAGGCTAAGCATGCATGGTATCCGCCTTAAGAGGCGAACAGATGTAAAGGTTATTTCCTTATTCCACGTTATGCTCCATATCTCTTGTTATGTTGTTATTCATGCCTTGCATACTCAGTACATTATTCGTACTGACGTCCCTTCTTGTGGACGCTACGTTCATGCCCGCAGGTAGACAAGTAGAGGGGCCTGATTCATAAGAGCTTTATTAGCGGGGTTTCAAAAAGGTTCCAATTGTTCCGAAGCTGCAGCTTATTGATTCTTCTCTTTTGTGCATATACTTGGTCACGACGGGGTCCTGCCCCGTCCTTATGGATTCCTGTATTCTTTATATAGAGGCTCGTAGACAGATGCATGTATCTAGATATTCCGTAGTGTTATCAGTATATATTGATGTATGAAACATAAACAGCCTTGTTGGTTTATGTTTATGGGCATGGTTGTTGATGGTTGCATAAAGACGTGTCGTTAACTTATGACACATGCCCTTACAGAGTATGACGCACGTGAAGTAGTTTATGGCCCACCTAGAAATGATTATGAGATGTATGTTTAGAGGTACTCGGTAGGTTAGCTCCGGGTGCCCGTCATGGCCCTCCAGTTGGGTCGTGACAAAAGTGGTATCAGAGCAGTTCGTCCTAGGGCGTGTTTACGAACAGTGTCCGGTAGAGTCCTATTTATGGGTGTTAAGCGTGCCTCACTTATAAGTAGGAGGCTGTGGGGAATTTAGGAATGATTGACCTTTCTTTTTCATCTTAGATCATGCGATAGAGCCATGTTATCAGGATCCCCTTTTTCCTAGTCGTGTGCTATGATTTCAGTAATGCCTATGAAGAGGAAAGCTACAGCGGCCCAGAAGGGCAAGCCGATGGCCGAAAAAAGGACTGAACGGGACCCACCGGCAGAGATAGAAAAGGGTGAGTCCCATAACGAGGTTCCATCTCAGACCTCTCCTACTCTACCCCTACCAGAGGAGCATGAATGGGCTTCAGCTCCAGCTCCAGTACCCCAGTCCCTCGGTCACGACCCGATTAGGGCCATGACGGGTACCCGAGGCTAATCACCGAGCACCACTCATCTATTACTCATTTTGCAGTCATTCATTAATCATACGCTTATAATCATAGAAGAACCATTTCTACTTGAAACATATTTACCTTATATACATAAGCCCTTCGGCTATCAAAATCAAAATAATTTATATATATACGAGGAGAAACTGTGAGACCATACTACCCACATATACGCATCTATGAGCCTCTACTAGAGTACTAGACATATGGACGGGACAGGACCCAGTCGTGCCCAAAACATATATATACCACAAGAATAAATCAATGGCACCTCCGGAACAATGGAGTGCTCTCAGTCAGCTAATAGCTCCTACGAGTCTGGATCGCCTCCCTGTCTACCTGTTGACATGAACACAGCGATTAAAGAAAACGGACGTCAGTACGAACATTATACTGAGCATGTAAGGCATAAACAATAATAATACGTCAATGAAATAAGGGAGCATCAATTAAGGAGGAACCTGTAACGAACTGTCAATTATAAAGGAAATAATGCATGCTGGCTTACTTCATAATCATCATCATATCATGGATGCATATATGTATAAGCTGCCCGACCTTATAGGTACGGTGTGATAATCATTAGCCCGTGTCCGGGGTACCATTTCATGCCGCCCACTAGTGGTGTCTGCCCATGCCATCTAGACATGGTGTATACGCTGCCCGCCTTAGCGGTGTCTGCGCGGCCATATAGGCGCGGTGTAACATCATCATAATGTACTCATCATAACGCATACATAGAAACGCAAAGACAACTATACTTTATCGGGGTGACATAAGGTCGTAAACCCCCGATTCCATTATGGAGCATTTATAAGCATTCTGCCTCACCTTGAAGGAATTAACATATAAGGTGAGTGTATACAATAAACAACATCAATGAATCATAGTTAACACCATTATCTTTGTAGGAACATCATATCGTGAACTCTAGAGTATTTGGACTTAAGCTCATCATCATCATGTTCATAATATCTCTTATCTTTAACTCATATGGCTATTCATGAACATAGACTCTTAGTTTTCCGGAATGTAGGAAATTCATGGAGAAGGAGGGAAAATCATGCCATAAGATTCATGCCTTAGAAAGAAAGGACTAGCCTCACATACCTTTTCCATTTAACTATTCTATCGCTTGCTCGTTCTCCTTCAATGCCCACGTTTCTACCTTCAAGAGAATTTGTATTAACATTAGCTAAACGATTATAAGAACGTGCTTACTAAAGCTAGAGAAAATTGGGTAGCGTTTCCTTTGTTTATACAATTTTCCCCATATTCCATATCAACTCCCAAACATCCATAGCAACAATCACAATATTATAGGCAACAATCATCATTCATTTACATTATCCACATTTCACAATTTCACTTCAATTCCTCCATAATCATGGTCATAGTTCACTATTATGTTCTCTCATGTATAATGTTTATCCCATGTTCTAAATGTCATTCATAACATACTTACAATCACAACATATCAATATTCATGACTCACTCTAAACTACTACTCAAAAATGACACTATTCCCACATTCATGACCCATTTTCTATATTCTTCTACAATCCAAGTGCTTCGACTCTCAATACCTTAAACAACATGAAAAGATCATAAAACTTACCTTAGATAGTGTAGGAATAAGCCTTGAGTGGAAATACTTCTCTTGCACCAAAACCCTAGTTCACTTCCATAGGAATCCCTTGGCTTGGATGAACTTTAATGTGTTTCATACACTTAACTCTCTTGGTTTGATGAAGTTGATCTTGAATCTCTCTTGAGTTCTTACGGAAGAAGTGTGTGGAACCCTCTAGAAGCCTTGAGAGAGATGAAGAAGTGTGGGAAATGAAATTAGTAAAGTGGGATCACATTTATATAATTGAACTTAACTTAGCCCGTCGGGATTTCCACGGACACTTATATGGTCCGTATAACATTGCACGGCCCGTATAAGTGGTCGTGGTTCACCACCAGGTGAACATCATCTCTGTTGGATGTTATACGGACCCTTATACGGACCGTATAATGTTATACGGACCGTATAAGTCGGTCGTATAACCCCATCTCCCTGAAATGATCTCCGTCGTTCGTTTGATCTCCAATCCTTATGGAACCTTCTTGACACTTGTTTAACACCTTATTAAAAATCTACGGGATGTTATAGCTCTTCTCTAAAACATCATTAAGCTCTCATTAATTCGATGCTCATAAATCTTGCCCGACACATAACATATACCTTGCTTTCCTTAACAACTTTTTTCCCTTACCTCAAATGTCTTTGAAATCTCGATTAGGATCATTAAATGCTATTTCTTACTTATCAAAACATCATATACGTCGTGCCCTTCATTAGTCTATCCACTGTACGTTAACGGGAAATTTCTGGGGTGTAACATTCTTCCCCCCTTTTGGAACATTCGTCCTCGAATGTTAAGAACTCGGGGATTCTACGAAAATTTTGCCAGAGTTTCCCCTATAATATGGCACTACCATCCTGTCACAACAGCCTATAATAACATTGCCTCATAGAGCCACAACACAATAGCAATAGGATTTGGCCACACACGACCCAAAAGCATAAAAAGGAAACATACATACCTCATAATATCGATGTTTCATCTTGGACCTCTTCTGGGGGCTGAAATAAGTGCGGGTATTTGGATTTCATACTCCCTTCTGCTTCCCATGTCATTTCTTCTCGGTTGTTATTCCTCCATAAGATTTTAACTGAGGCTACTTCCTTATTTCGAAGTCTCCGTACTTGCCTATCTAATATGGCAATGGGCACTTCTTCATAGACTAGCTTTTCTGTCACTTGAACATCATCTATTGGAACAATCCTCGTAGGATCTCCAAAACACTTGCGGAGCATTGAGACATGGAAAACTAAATGGACTGATTCAAGTTCTGGAGGCAAGTCCAATTCATAAGCTACTTGACCCACCTTGCGGATAATCTTATAGGGTCCAATGTATCGAGGACTTAACTTTCCTTTCTTACCAAATCTCATCACTCCTTTTATCGGTGACACCTTTAAGAATACCCAATCATCAACTTGAAATTCTAAGTCTCGCCGGCGGTTGTCCGCATAAGATTTTTGGCGACTTTGGGCTGTCAATAATCGATCTCGGATTGCCTTGACTTTTTCCACTACTTGTTAAATTAACTCAGGGCCTATTAGCTTTACTTCTCCTATCTCAAACCATCCAATTGGAGACCTGCACTTCCTTCCATATAAAGCTTCATACGGAGCCATTTGGATACTGGAATGGTAGCTATTATTATATGCAAACTCAATAAGGGGTAAGTGGTCATCCCAACTACCATCGAAATCTAGAACACATGCTCGTAGCATATCTTCCAAGGTCTGGATGGTACGTTCGGCTTGTCCATCAGTCTGCGGATGAAATGCCATGCTAAGCTTTACTTGAGTACCTAGGCCTTCTTGGAAAGATTTCCAGAACTTGGCTGTAAATTGCGCTCCTCTATCTGTGATAATAGATATCGAAATACCATGGAGTCACACAATCTCCTTGAGATACAACCTTGCATAATCTTCTGCTGAGTATATGGTTCTGACAGGAAGAAAATGAGCTGCTTTCGTCAATCTATCCACAATCACCCATATAGAATCATACTTGCTTCGGGAACGAGGTAATCCCACAATAAAATCTATGTTGATCACTTTCCATTTCCAAGTAAGGATTTTCATTGCTTGCAATAATCTTCCTGGCTTTTGATGTTCGATTTTCACTTGCTGGCAATTTGGACATTGAGCTACAAATTCTACTATGTCTTTCTTCATTCCATCCCACCAATAAATTAGCTTGAGATCATGGTACATTTTTGTCGCTCCTGGATGAATAGAATACCGAGAATAATGAGCTTCTTCTAGAATTCGGCGACGTAATTCTGTAACGTTCGGAACACATAGCCTGGCTCGGTATCTAAGAACTCCATCCATAGAAGTTTCAAATGGAGACTTCTCTTTTTCATGAAATGTGTCTCTATAATGGCTCAACTGAGGATCTTCATATTGCCGCTCTTTCACTTCCATATTCAGAGATGAAACTGTGGGATTATTAATACCAACTCCTGCACTACCTGAATCAATTAGACGTACTCCAAGATTAGCTAGTTGGTGGAGCTCATGAATCAATTCTTTTTTCTCCGAAGGAACTTCACATAGGTCGCCCATTGATCGCGGCTAAGCGCATCGGCTACTACATTTGCCTTTCCGGGTGGTATAAAATATTCACATCATAATCTTTCAATAATTCTAACCACCGCCTCTCGCCGTGCATTCAACTTCTTGTTTGAAAATGTATTGAAGACTCTTGTGATCTGTATAAATATCAACATGCACACCATACAAGTAATGTCTCCACATCTTTAATGCATGAATAACCGCAGCCAATTCGAGATCATGAGTTGGGTAGTTCTTTTCATGTTTCCGCAGTTGTCTCGAAGCATAAGCGATGACTTTACCGTGCTGCATTAACACACATCCTAACCCAACACCGAAAGCATCACAATATACGCCATAACCATCTGGCCCTTCTGGGAGTGTCAAAAATGGAGCTGAGGTTAATCTGTCCTTCAACTCTTGGAAGTTGCGTTCACAAGCATCATTCCACTGAAATTTAGCTGACTTTTGGGTTAGCTTCGTCAATGGGGCTGAAATAGAGGAAAATCCCTCTACGAACCTTCTATAGTAACCTGCCAATCCCAGAAAACTACGGACTTCTGTAGGCATCGTAGGCCTTGGCCAAGTCTTCACAGCTTCAATTTTCTGAGTATCAACTCGAATGCCATCATCTGAAATAACATGACCCAAAAATGTCACAGAATTCAGCCAAAACTCGCACTTTAAAAATTTTGCATACAATTTCCGAGTTCGAAGAATTCCAAGAACAATACGTAAATGATCTGCATGTTCTGAGTCTGTGCGAGAGTATACCAGTATATCGTCAATGAATACTATTATGAATAGATCCAAGAGAGGCCTGAATACATTAATCATCAAATTCATGAACACTGCCGGGGCATTTGTTAACCCAAATGACATCCCTTGAAATTCATAATGGCCATATCTCGCTCTGAAAGCTATCTTGGGAATATCTTCTTCTCTAACTCTCACTTGATGATAGCCCGACCTCAAGTCTATTTTGGAAAATCACTTGGCGCCCTGTAATTGATAAAACAAATCATCAATCCTTGGGAGAGGATATTTGTTCTTTATCGTCACCTTATTTAACTGCCTATAGTCAATACACATCCGTAAGGAACCATCTTTCTTTCTCACGAATAGGACTGGTGCTCCCTACGATGATGAACTGGGTCTAATATGTTATAGCCCGTATTTCGTACGTTCGGACGTTGTGGGATAATGGTAAGAAATTAAGGACAAGACCATGTTCTAAAATAAATTTAGTGTCGGAGTCGTTGGGAATGTTATTTATGGATATTGGTATTGTGGAAATATTGAGAAAGGCTAAGGGCAAGAAGAGAAATTCGCAAAATGGGCCGCGAAAATAATGTGGAAGGTTAGGGACAAAATGGTAATAATAATAAGGAAAGTCGAGGGGTAAAATAGTAATTTCACCAAGTACTAGAAAAAGTCTTGAAAAGGGGCAAAGTGTAAATGGAGAGGGACCAAAGTGTATTAAGAAGACACTTGGTCTTCTTTGACCAAGTAAGAGAATTCAAGAAAAAAAAGAAAAATCAAGAAAAAAGAAGAAAAGTCTAGAAAGAGGGAAGGAAGATATATGACCATAAGTGGGGGACTAGGGTGCAAATTATGAAAAGATGACTTGTTCATCTTTTATATAAGAGTTGGAGAGGGAGAAAGAAAGAAAAGAAAACAAAGAGGAAAAAAAGACTAGGCCATTCGGCCACCATGGAAAAGAAGAAAAAAATTTGGAAGCCATGGATATTAATTGCCAAAAATTATTCTCTTCAAGTATTCTAAGCAATTGGGAGGTCCCTTTAACATAAGATGATTGTTGGAGCAAGAAGAAGACATATTCTTGCAAGTTACAAATTCTAGTCAAGTGGGGAATTGAGGAAAGAGGTAAGAGTTTATGTTCTTATACATGCTTTGGATGATTATGTATGTTGTAGTATGCAAAGTGAATGAAATTTATGAGGTTGTTGGTGTGGGAGCTTGGCCGTGTGGTTGGGTGTTGTGTTGCATGAAAGAATGAATTAATTTTTATGTAGTGTTATAATTATTGTTGTTATGTATTTTATGACGAAATGAATGAAACGCATGAAATTGTGATGTTGGTGGTTGTGTGGCCGTGAGATGGCATTGTGGCCGTATGCATGCATGGTTAATGGAACAATGATTCAATGATTCTATTTAGTGTTTTGGTTGTTGTTGTAATGTAAAGACAAGGATGGAAATTCATGAAAAATATGCATGTGTGTGTATGGCCGAATAGAATAGTGTATGTGTAGAAAAGTGGATTGAATTTATTTAATGATTTGGAAGATTGAAAAGAGGGTTGTTGTGATTAAATTTTAAAGAAGGAAGTATGTCGTTGTTGTTTCATTGAAGTTAGAAGGTCTCGGGAAAAGTAGTATGTTGATTGAGTTGTTGGAATATCATGTAAAATAAATATAAATGGCTTATTGTATTGTTGGCAAGATTGTTGGAATTATTGTTAGTTTGGCCGGGTTGAATTCCCGGATTGCTATTGTTGATTAAAATGAGCCGAGTAGGATTTTGGGCATGGTATATTTACGGGGGAAGTCTTTGAAATTTCGGTAGCCAAGTTCATTTAAGAATCCAACTCTAAAGGCTTCTAATCAAGGCTTGGTAAACGAGACCAAATTGTAGATTTCGGCGGATTTGCAACGCGAATTTGGAGAGGTGAAGGAGTGGCAAGAGGTATGTAAGACCTTACTTTCTTTCTTTGGCATGTCCTAGACGTATAGGCTTGATTTCGCGCCTCGGGGACTTCCCTAATTCTAGAAATCCGAGATTGAAAAATAGTTACTATTCATTCAGTGGCATTGAACCAAAAGTGCTTGAATAGTGAAAGAAAGGTCGAAACACCCTAGGACTTGCAAGAATACGACCCGATCACCCTAAGACTTCCATAAGCAACACTATGAAATGTATTATACGTAAATTGTGTACGCCGCCTCATTCGACCGAGGCGGGCCCACTATTCCCAAATCCCTTCTTATTGTTACATTAAGCTTATTTCCATGCTATAGCTAATAAAAGTTTTTGGTTATCGTTCCTACTATCAAATTAGTAGTTGTTTTAACTAAACCTTCGACCCCAACGCATGATTTTCTCCTCTAAAAAGTTTACCAGTGTTTGTCCAAAATACTCAGTTTTTCTTTAAAAACCAAGCTTTATAACATCGAAAGTCCTACTAACTAAAACGACTACCATAGTTCTATGATGATAATAATGATGCCAGGAATAAGAAAGGTATATGACGATAATAGCCAAGGCTATGGTTTTCAATGGCTATGACGATGTCAAAAAAAATGAGAATGGTACTATGATGACTATGACGAGAATGATCTTATGTTTAAAGGTTCCAAAGTACATGAAATGCTACGCTATGATTCTATTCCATGTTTATTCATAATGTTGACCTTCAATGATTGTCTCGCCTTACTACTAGTTCCTTCAAGGTGAGATAAAGCGCCCATGGTTATTTCATAATAAAATCGGAGGTTACCGACCTTACGTCACTCCGATAGCGTTATAGCTTTTCCTTGGGCTCCCATGCATGTCTTTTTTATGTGATAATGTATATAATACCGATATTGATGAATGTATGTGTATATATTGTATATGTGGGGAATGGGGAGAACAGTGTCCACCCGATTCGGTGGCTTATCATCCCCGGACGCGGGATGCCGGACGCGGGATATGGGAGAGCCGTACGCGGCGTCTTTTTGTGTGATATATATATATATATATATATATATATATATATATATATATATGGGACAACTTTGGGGAGGGGGGTGGGAGAGCCGATGAATTAGGCGTCCGTACGCAAGCAAAAGGTACCGTTTTCGAAAAGTATACGTTTTTTCTATGTACAAAAACAAGAAACACCGTGTTCGAAAAGAAAAAGAAAAAGCTAGGCATGCATGGCTTCCGCCCGAGTGGCACTCACATGTACGGAGTTTCCTTATCCTATGCTATACGTTGTCTATGTTTCCATACGATTCCGCACATTACCGTGTACACGTGATATGTTCCATATGTACAGACACAGCTTCCCATGGTATATCTCGTATGTACGAGATACTCTCTTTGTTGATATACTTATGTCTTACTATGTTGTTTATTATTCATGTCTTACATACTCGGTACATTGCTCGTCCCCCTCTTCTTCGGGGGCCGCGTTCATGCCACGCGGTACACTCGGACGGATAGAAGCCGGGATAGAAGATCTTCCAGTCGAAGTTGGCAAGCTCCCATTTGGCCCGGAGTGTGGCCGAGTCATAGCACACGTGCCGGGTTTCGATTACGGTTAGAGACTTTGCGACGCAGTCGTGGGTAGCGAAGTCGGTCCGTCAATGGCTTTATAGACGAATGCGTTAGTTTGTATTATGATATGCGTTGTGTATGATGCACATTTTATTTGTTTTAAAAGCAACAAGAGAGCCTTACTATGTGTGTGCCGACTTAGAAAAAAAAATTTTTTATGAAGTGAGCGTCGAGAGGGTTCGCTCGGCCCTAGGTAAGGGGTCGGGTGCCCATCACACCCGATCGGTATTAGGGTGTGACAAAGTGGTATCGAGCAGGTCGGTCCAAGGGTTGTACGCAAAGTCGTGTCCGGTGAGAGTCCTATTTATGGGTGTGAAGCCGGCCACATTTATAAACGGGGGGGCTGCGGGGCATCTAGGAATTATTGTCCTTCTTTCCGTCATTAGATCGTGCGATAGAGCCAAGTCATAGGAAACAAGATTCCTTATACTCACCGTTGATTTCCGCAAGCGCCCGATCGGCGGAAAAAGAGGCGAGGGATGATATGGAAGTCAAAGAGATAAGACTGGAT
Source organism: Lycium ferocissimum (assembly GCF_029784015.1). NCBI lineage: Eukaryota > Viridiplantae > Streptophyta > Magnoliopsida > Solanales > Solanaceae > Lycium > Lycium ferocissimum. Next base: position 14,858 of record NW_026727158.1, on the reverse strand, counting down.
GGATATATTTGTTCCGTTATGTTAAGAAGGTGGGCGCCCCTTGCGTAAAAATAGTCATATACGGGCGAGAAAGTGAGTATCGAGAAGAGAAAAAGGGCAAAATAGTAATTATAAAGAAAAGGACGTGTTACGAAAATGCCTCGGAAGCGTGAGACTTCGACTAGCCCTTGATCGAGTAATAAAAGGTATACAAGGAAGTAGACGCGAAAATATCGGTGTTCGGTACCAAATTCCACCAAAGTCTCGGGGTTAAGCGTGCTCGGTGAGAGCAATTTCGGGATGGGTGACCCCACGGGAAATAAACCAAAAGTTCTACAAATTGAGATACAGGGAACAAATGAACAGTTAAGAGTAACCTAAGGAAAACTAGAATATATGGATGGATGGAGACCTTAAGAGGACGCGTAAGACGAGGTGGATTAGTCGGAAAAAAAAGACGAAGAAGTGTGTCACGGCCCTAGAACTAGGATAGGCTTGAACGGCGTTTGGACGTATTTGTGGGCTAGTTATTAGTAATTGAATATATGTATATGTGAAGGTGTAGGATATCCCAAGTATGATGGTATCGGCGGACATGTAAATCCCCAAGAACCGAAGTTACGATACGAAAGGCATTAATCGAGCAAGGGTACCGAGGAGTTCGATGAAGAGGAAAATAAGGTAAAGGATAAGGAACGGGCATAAGGGAAAGAGTAGATAGTTGATGTACTATAAAAGGAACCCTCCGGTGAGATCGGGAAGCAGTATTATGACGCCCACAAAGAACGTTATAAAGTTGAACATTCGAGGACGAATGTTCTAAAATGGGGGAGGATGTTATAGCCGTATTTCGTACGTTCGGACGTTGTGGGATAATGGTAAGAAATTAAGGACAAGACCATGTTCTAAAATAAATTTAGTGTCGGAGTCGTTGGGAATGTTATTTATGGATATTGGTATTGTGGAAATATTGAGAAAGGCTAAGGGCAAGAAGAGAAATTCGCAAAATGGGCCGCGAAAATAATGTGGAAGGTTAGGGACAAAATGGTAATAATAAGGAAAGTCGAGGGGTAAAATAGTAATTTCACCAAGTACTAGAAAAAGTCTTGAAAAGGGGCAAAGTGTAAATGGAGAGGGACCAAAGTGTATTAAGGAAGACACTTGGTCTTCTTTGACCAAGTAAGAGAATTCAAGAAAAAGAAAAGAAAAATCAAGAAAAAAGAAGAAAAGTCTAGAAAGAGGGAAGGAAGATATATGACCATAAGTGGGGGACTAGGGTGCAAATTATGAAAAGATGACTTATTCATCTTTTATATAAGAGTTGGAGAGGGAGAAAGAAAGAAAAGAAAACAAAGAGGAAAAAAAAGACTAGGCCATTCGGCCACCATGGAAAAGAAGAAAAAATTTGGAAGCCATGGATATTAATTGCCAAAAATTATTCTCTTCAAGTATTCTAAGCAATTGGGAGGTCCCCTTTAACATAAGATGATTGTTGGAGCAAGAAGAAGACATATTCTTGCAAGTTACAAATTCTAGTCAAGTGGGGAATTGAGGAAAGAGGTAAGAGTTTATGTTCTTATACATGCTTTGGATGATTATGTATGTTGTAGTATGCAAAGTGAATGAAATTTATGAGGTTGTTGGTGTGGGAGCTTGGCCGTGTGGTTGGGTGTTGTGTTGCATGAAAGAATGAATTAATTTTTATGTAGTGTTATAATTATTGTTGTTATGTATTTTATGACGAAATGAATGAAACGCATGAAATTGTGATGTTGGTGGTTGTGTGGCCGTGAGATGGCATTGTGGCCGTATGCATGCATGGTTAATGGAACAATGATTCAATGATTCTATTTAGTGTTTTGGTTGTTGTTGTAATGTAAAGACAAGGATGGAAATTCATGAAAAATATGCATGTGTGTGTATGGCCGAATAGAATAGTGTATGTGTAGAAAAGTGGATTGAATTTATTTAATGATTTGGAAGATTGAAAAGAGGGTTGTTGTGATTAAATTTTAAAGAAGGAAGTATGTCGTTGTTGTTTCATTGAAGTTAGAAGGTCTCGGGAAAAGTAGTATGTTGATTGAGTTGTTGGAATATCATGTAAAATAAATATAAATGGCTTATCGTATTGTTGGCAAGATTGTTGGAATTATTGTTAGTTTGGCCGGGTTGAATTCCCGGATTGCTATTGTTGATTAAAATGAGCCGAGTAGGATTTTGGGCATGGTATATTTACGGAAGTGCTGCCGAAATTTCGGTAGCCAAGTTCATTTAAGAATCCAACTCTAAAGGCTTCTAATCAAGGCTTGGTAAACATGGACCAAATTGTAGATTTCGGCGGATTTGCAACGCGAATTTGGAGAGGTCAAGGAGTGGCAAGAGGTATGTAAGACCTTACTTTCTTTCTTTGGCATGTCCTAGACGTATAGGCTTGATTTCGCGCCTCGGGACTTCCCTAATTCTAGAAATCCGAGATTGAAAAATAGTTACTATTCATTCAGTGGCATTGAACCAAAAGTGCTTGAATAGTGAAAGAAAGGTCGAAACACCCTAGGACTTGCAAGAATACGACCCGATCACCCTAAGACTTCCATAAGCAACACTATGAAATGTATTATACGTAAATTGTGTACGCCGCCTCATTCGACCGAGGCGGGCCCACTATTCCCAAATCCCTTCTTATTGTTACATTAAGCTTATTTCCATGCTATAGCTAATAAAAGTTTTTGGTTATCGTTCCTACTATCAAATTAGTAGTTGTTTAACTAAACCTTCGACCCCAACGCATGATTTTCTTCTCTAAAAGTTTACCGGTGTTTTTCCAAAATACTCAATTTTTCTTTAAAAAAAAAAAAAAAAAAAAAAAAAAAAAAACAAGCTTTATAACATCGAAAGTCCTACTAACTAAAACGACTACCATAGTTCTATGATGATAATAATGATGCCGAGAATAAGAAAGGTATATGACGATAATAGCCAAGGCTATGGTTTTCAATGGCTATGACGATGTCAAAAAAAATGAGAATGGTACTATGATGACTATGACGAGAATGATCTTATGTTTAAAGGTTCCAAAGTACATGAAATGCTACGCTATGATTCTATTCCATGTTTATTCATAATGTTGACCTTCAATGATTGTCTCGCCTTACTACTAGTTCCTTCAAGGTGAGATAAAGCGCCCATGGTTATTTCATAATAAAATCGGAGGTTACCGACCTTACGTCACTCCGATAGCGTTATAGCTTTTCCTTGGGCTCCCATGCATGCGTTTATGTGATAATGTATATAATACATATTGATGAATGTATGTGTATATATTGTATATGTGGGGAATGGGGAGGGCAACGTGTGTCCCCGATTCGTGTGTAGCTTATCATCCCGGACGCGGGATGCCGGACGCGGGATATGGGAGAGCCGTACGCGCGTACGTTTGTGTGATATATATATATATACTATGATATATTTGGGACAATTTAGTTGGGGAGGGGGTGGGAGAGCCGATGAATTATGGCGTCCGTCTTTATGCAAGCAAAAGGTACCGTTTTTGATGAAAAGTATCTTTTTTTCTATGTACAAAAACAAGAAATACCGTGTTCGAAAAAAGAAAAAGAAAAGCTAGGCATGCATGGCTTCCGCCCCCGAGTGGCACTCACGTACGGAAGTTACTCCTTTATCCTATGCTACTGTCTATGTTTCCATACGGTTATTGCTCTTGCACGGAGTTCTTGTTTTACACGTGATATGTTCCATATGTACGACTGCAAATTTGACTTCCCATGGTATATCTCGTATGTACAGAATACTCTCTTTACATGATATACTCTACAGCTCTTACTATGTTGTTACTGTTCATGTCTTACATACTCAGTACATTGCTCGTACTGACCCCTCTTCTTCGGGGCTGCGTTCATGCCACACGGTACACTCGGACGGATAGAAGCCGAGGATAGAAGATCTTCCGGCGAAGTTGGCAAGCTCCGTTTGGCTGGGGTGTGGCCGAGTCATAGCACACGTGCCAGGGTTTCTGATTACAGTTAGAGACTTTGCAGACATAGTCGTGGGTAGCAGAAGTCAGTCTGTCAATGGCTTTATAGGCCAATGCGTTAGTTTGTATTATGATATGCGTTGTGTACAGTGCACATTTTATTTGTTTTAAAAGCAACAAGAGAGCCTTACTATGTGTACCTGACTTAGAAAAAAAAAATTTATGCATGAAGTGAGCGTCAGAGGGTTCGCTCGGCCCTAGGTAAGGGTCGGGTGCCCATCACACCCTGATCAGTATTAGGGTGTGACAAAGTGGTATCGAGATGGTGGCGAGGTCGGTCCAAGGGTTGTACGCAAAGTCGTGTCCGGTAGAGTCCTGTTTATGGGTGTGAAGCCGGCCACATTTATAAACGAGGAGGTCTGCGGGGCATCTAGGAATTATTGACCTTCTTTGCATTATGTCATTAGATCGTGCGATAGAGCCAAGTCATAGGAAACAAGATTCCTTATACTCACCGTTGATTTCCGCAAGCGCCCAGTATCGGCGGAAAAGAGGCGAGGGATGATATGGAAGTCAAAGAGATAAGGCTGGATGGATATATTTGTTCCGTTATGTTAAGTGGGCGCCCGTTGCGAGAGAAAATAGTCATATACGGGCGAAAAAGTGAGTATCGAGAAGAGAAAAAGGGCAAAATAGTAATTATAAAGAAAAGGACGTGTTACGAAAATGCCTCGGAAGGTATCGTGAGACTTCGACTAGCCCTTGATCGGGTAATAAAAGGTATACAAGGAAGTAGACGCGAAAATATCGGTGTTCGGTACCAAATTCGACCAAAGTCTCGGGGTTAAGCGTGCTCAGGTGGGAGCAATTTCAGGATGGGTGACCCCCTGGGAAATAAACCAAAAGTTCTACAAATTGAGATACGGGGAACAAATGAACGGTTAAGAGTAACCTAAGGAAAACTAGAATATATGGATGGATGGAGACCTTAAGAGGACGCGTAAGACGAGGTGGATTAGTCGGAAAAAGAGACGGAAGTGTGTCACGGCCACTAGAACTAGGATAGGCTTGAACAGCGTTTGGACGTATTTGTGGGCTAGTTATTAGTAATTGAATACATGTATATGTGAAGGTGTAGGATATCCCAAGTATGATGGTATCGGCGGACATGCAAATCCCAGCAACCGAAGTTACGATACGAAAGGCATTAATCGAGCAAGGGTACCGAGGAGTTCGATGAAGAGGAAAATAAGGTAAAGGATAAGGAACGGGCATAAGGGAAAGAGTAGCTATAAAAGGAACCCTCCCAGAGTATTATGACGCCCACAAAGTTAGTTGAACATTCGAGGACGAATGTTCTAAAGGGGGGGAGGATGTTATAGGCCGTATTTCGTACGTTCGGACGTTGTGGGATAATGGTAAGAAATTAAGGACAAGACCATGTTCTAAAATAAATTTAGTGTCGGAGTCGTTGGGAATGTTATTTATGGATATTGGTATTGTGGAAATATTGAGAAAGGCTAAGGGCAAGAAGAGAAATTCGCAAAATGGGCCGCGAAAATAATGTGGAAGGTTAGGGACAAAATGGTAATAATAATAAGGAAAGTCGAGGGGTAAAATAGTAATTTCACCAAGTACTAGAAAAAGTCTTGAAAAGGGGAAAAGTGTAAATGGAGAGGGACCAAAGTGTATTAAGGAAGACACTTGGTCTTCTTTGACCAAGTAAGAGAATTCAAGAAAAAGAAAAGAAAAATCAAGAAAAAAGAAGAAAAGTCTAGAAAGAGGGAAGGAAGATATATGACCATAAGTGGGGGACTAGGGTGAAAATTATGAAAAGATGACTTATTCATCTTTTATATAAGAGTTGGAGAGGGAGAAAGAAAGAAAAGAAAACAAAGAGGAAAAAAAGACTAGGCCATTCGGCCACCATGGAAAAGAAGAAAAAAATTTGGAAGCCATGGATATTAATTGCCAAAAATTATTCTCTTCAAGTATTCTAAGCAATTGGGAGGTCCCCTTTAACATAAGATGATTGTTGGAGCAAGAAGAAGACATATTCTTGCAAGTTACAAATTCTAGTCAAGTGGGGAATTGAGGAAAGAGGTAAGAGTTTATGTTCTTATACATGCTTTGGATGATTATGTATGTTGTAGTATGCAAAGTGAATGAAATTTATGAGGTTGTTGGTGTGGGAGCTTGGCCGTGTGGTTGGGTGTTGTGTTGCATGAAAGAATGAATTAATTTTTATGTAGTGTTATAATTATTGTTGTTATGTATTTTATGACGAAATGAATGAAACGCATGAAATTGTGATGTTGGTGGTTGTGTGGCCGTGAGATGGCATTGTGGCCGTATGCATGCATGGTTAATGGAACAATGATTCAATGATTCTATTTAGTGTTTTGGTTGTTGTTGTAATGTAAAGACAAGGATGGAAATTCATGAAAAATATGCATGTGTGTGTATGGCCGAATAGAATAGTGTATGTGTAGAAAAATGGATTGAATTTATTTAATGATTTGGAAGATTGAAAAGAGGGTTGTTGTGATTAAATTTTAAAGAAGGAAGTATGTCGTTGTTGTTTCATTGAAGTTAGAAGGTCTCGGGAAAAGTAGTATGTTGATTGAGTTGTTGGAATATCATGTAAAATAAATATAAATGGCTTATTGTATTGTTGGCAAGATTGTTGGAATTATTGTTCGTTTGGCCGGGTTGAATTCCCGGATTGCTATTGTTGATTAAAATGAGCCGAGTAGGATTTTGGGCATGGTATATTTACAGGGGAAGTGCTGCCGAAATTTCGGTAGCCAAGTTCATTTAAGAATCCAACTCTAAAGGCTTCTAATCAAGGCTTGGTAAACAGGACCAAATTGTAGATTTCGGCGGATTTGCAACGCGAATTTGGAGAGGCCAAGGAGTGGCAAGAGGTATGTAAGACCTTACTTTCTTTCTTTGGCATGTCCTAGACGTATAGGCTTGATTTCGCGCCTCGGGGACTTCCCTAATTCTAGAAATCCGAGATTGAAAAATAGTTACTATTCATTCAGTGGCATTGAACCAAAAGTGCTTGAATAGTGAAAGAAAGGTCGAAACACCCTAGGACTTGCAAGAATACAACCCGATCACCCTAAGACTTCCATAAGCAACACTATGAAATGTATTATACGTAAATTGTGTACGCCGCCTCATTCGACCGAGGCGGGCCCACTATTCCCAAATCCCTTCTTATTGTTACATTAAGCTTATTTCCATGCTATAGCTAATAAAAGTTTTTGGTTATCGTTCCTACTATCAAATTAGTAGTTGTTTAACTAAACCTTCGACCCCAACGCATGATTTTCTTCTCTAAAAGTTTACCAGTGTTTTTCCAAAATACTCAATTTTTTCTTTAAAAAACCAAGCTTTATAACATCGAAAGTCCTACTAACTAAAACGACTACCATAGTTCTATGATGATAATAATGATGCCAGGAATAAGAAAGGTATATGACGATAATAGCCAAGGCTATGGTTTTCAATGGCTATGACGATGTCAAAAAAAATGAGAATGGTACTATGATGACTATGACGAGAATGATCTTATGTTTAAAGGTTCCAAAGTACATGAAATGCTACGCTATGATTCTATTCCATGTTTATTCATAATGTTGACCTTCAATGATTGTCTCGCCTTACTACTAGTTCCTTCGGTGAGATAAAGCGCCCATGGTTATTTCATAATAAAATCGGAGGTTACCGACCTTACGTCACTCCGATAGCGTTATAGCTTTTCCTTGGGCTCCCATGCATCTTGTTTATGTGATAATGTATATAATACACTATATTGATGAATGTATATGTATATATTGTATATGTGGGGAATGGGGAGGGCAAGCGTGTCCACCGATTCACTGCTTATCATCCCGGACGCGGATGCCCGGACGCGGGATATGGGAGAGCCGTACGCGGCGTCCGTTTGTGTGATATATATATATATACTATGATATATTTGGGACATATATATACTATGTTATGTTGGGGAGGGGGGTGGGAGAGCCGATGAATTCGGCGTCCGTATACAAGCAAAAGGTACCGTTTTTACGAAAAGTATCTGTTTTCTATGTACAAAAACAAGAAACACCGTGTTCAGAAAAAGAAAAAGAAAAGGCTAGGCATGCATGGCTTCCGCCCTGAGTGGCACTCACATGTACAGGTTACTCCTTTATCCTATGCTACTGTCTATGTTTCCATACAGTTATTGCTCTGCACAGGTTACCGTTTTACACGTGATATGTTCCATATGTACAGACACAGCTTCCCATGATATATCTCGTATGTACAGAATACTCTCTTTACATGATATACTCTCTGCTCTTACTATGTTGTTACTTGTTCATGTCTTACATACTCGGTACATTGCTCGTGCGACCCCTCTTCTTCGGGGGTCGCGTTCATGCCACGCGGTACACTCGGACGGATAGAAGCCGGGATAGAAGATCTTCCGGCGAAGTTGGCAAGCTCCATTTGGCCTGGAGTGTGGCCGAGTCATAGCACACGTGCCGGGGTTTCGATTACGGTTAGAGACTTTGCGGACGAGTCGTGGGTAGCGAGAAATCGATCATCGTCAATGGCTTTATAGGCCAATGCGTTAGTTTGTATTATGATATGCGTTGTGTACAGTGCACATTTTATTTGTTTTAAAAGCAACAAGAGAGCCTTACTATGTGTGCCGACTTAGAAAAAAAAAAATTATGCATGAAGTGAGCGTCGAGGGGTTCGCTCGGCCCTAGGTAAGGGTCGGGTGCCCATCACACCCTGATCAGTATTAGGGTGTGACATAATAAACCCCTTCTCAAGCAAATCTTTCAACTGTGCCTTTAGCTCTTTCAATTCTGCCGGAGCCATTCGGTAAGGAGGAATAGAAATAGGCTTGGTATCCGGCAACACATCAATAGCCAAATCAATCTCTCTTTCCGGAGGAAGGCCTGGAAGTTCATCTGGAAATACATTCGGAAATTCATTCACTACCGGAACGGATTGGAAAGTTGGTGACTTTGCTTCGATGTCATGAACTCGGACTAAGTGATAAATATAGACCTTAGCTATCATCCTCCTTGCCTTAAGGAAGGAAATAAACCTACCTCTTGGAGATGCTGTATTACCCTTCCATTCAAGCACGTGCTCTCCCGAAAATTGAAATCGAACTACTTTCATTCGACAATCAACATTAGCATAACATGAGGCCAACCAATCTATACTGATAATCACATCGAAATCTAACATTTCCAGCTCAACTAAATTAGCTTTAGTCTGGCGGTCGCATATCACAATTACACAATCTTTGTACACTTGTCTAGCTATCACGGGATCACCAACCGGAGTAGATACCTCAAAAGGTTTGATTGGCTCGGGTTTCACCCCAATATGACCAGCAACATACGGAGTAATATAAGATAGGGTAGAACCCGGATCTATCAATGCATACGCATCATGGGAAAATACGGATAATATACCTGTAACTACATCCGGGGAGGACTCAAGATCCTGTCGTCCGGCTAAATCATACATACGGGGCTGAGTGACACCTGAAGTAGATGCTCCCCCTCGGCCTCTACCTTGGCCTGCTGGAATCTGGGGAGTCTGCCCTACCGGGCGCACTAAGGAAGAACCAGCCGCTGATCCTGTGGGCTGAACCCCAACTCTACCACTCATTAACGGGCAATCTCGCATCATGTGCCCAACCTGGCCACAGGCATAGCAAGCATCTGAACCCTAGCGACACTGTCCGAAGTGTAATCTACCGCACTGGCTGCATCGCGGTACTGGGGGGTCTCCTCTTACTATAATCACCCCCAAACTGAGAACCTGGGGCCTTCGAACTCTGACCCTGTCCTGAACGAAAGGAGCGATCAAATCTCCTACCCGTAAATCGTGGAGGTGCACTAGTCGCCGCATGGCCTAAGTGTCTAGAATGTGTCTGCCTTGATCCCCCTCTATAATCACTACCTGCCCCCATAGATCTGGCCCTCTTATTTTTCCCTCATTCCATATCACGATTACCCCTTTGCGGATATTGTTGTTCTTCTAGTTTCTGGGCATGGGCTTGAATGCGGGAAATATCCATCCCATCTTGCAATGAAGCCGCCAAGCAGTCCTTGAATAAATGTGGTCCCAAACCACTCACAAATCTATACACCTGATCCTGCATGTCGGCCACCACAGTCGGAGCATACCTAGCCAAAGAATTAAATTGAAGGCTATACTCTCGGGCACTCATATTTTCTTGCTTTAGATTTAAGAACCTATCCGTTCTACCTCGGCGGACCTCTGGTGGTAAATAGTGGCGGATGAAGGCATCTACAAATTCTTACCAAATGGGAGGAGGTGCATTCTCTTTTCTTGATGATATCCAATTATTGTACCATAAAACCGCCACATCCCGGAGTCTATAAGATGCCAACTCCACAGACTCAGTTTCGGAGGCATGAATAACCTTTAATGTCCTCAACATTTCATCAATAAAGCCTTGCGAATCTTCATCCGGCTTTGACCCGAAAAACTCCAGAGGATTCAAACTCATGAAATCACGGGCTCTGGTACTAGTTGCCCGATCACTTGAACCCGCATTCTGTCGCTGTGCCTGGGTGGAAACTAACTGTGTCAATAAATGAATAGCCTCGGTCACTTGTTGACCCGAAGTAGCCGGTGGAGGAACTGGAGGCATAGGAGCTGGAGCTGAGCCCCTTCTTGTTCTTCTATAATAGGCGGAGTAGAAGAGGCATTAGATGGAGCCTCATTATGTGATTCGTCCTCTTCTACATTCATTGTCGCGCTCTCTTTCTACCCGCCTTTTCATCGTAATCTTGCCCCTTCCGGGCGGTGTGTTTTCCCTTTGGCGGCATTTCTGAAATCATAGCACACTATTAGGGAGGAGAAAATCTTATACACGTCTCTATCGCACGATCTCGTAAGAAGAAAAATGGTCATTTTTCCTAAATGCCATGTAGCCTCCTATTTATTAGTATGGCGCGCAACACACCATAAACAAGACTCTACTAGACACGTCTCGTAGACACTTCCTAGGACTGAACTGCTCGGATAACACTTTTGTCATAACCCGACTAGGGCCATGACGGGTACTCGGGGCTAACCACCAAGCACCACTCATCTATTACTCATTTTGCGGTCATTCATTAATCATATGTTCATAATCATAGAAGAATCATTTCTACTTGAAACATATTTACCTTATATACATAAGCCCTTCGGCTACCAAAATCAAAATAATGTATATACATACGAGAAGAAACTGTGAGACCATACAACCCACACATATGCATCTACGAGCCTCTACTAGAGTACTAGACATATGGACGGGACAGGACCCCGTCGTGCCCAAAACATATATATACCAAAATAATAAATCAATGGGACCTCCGGAATAATGGAGTGCTCTCAGTCAGCTAATAGCTCCTATGAGTCTGGATCGCCTCCCTGTCTACCTGTGGGTATGAACACAGCATCCAAAGAAAACGGACGTCAGTACGAACATTGTACTGAGTATGTAAGGCATAAACAATAATAATACGTCAATGAAATAAGGGAGCATCAAATAAGGAGCAACCTGTAACTGACTGTCAATTATAAAAGAAATAATGCATGCTGGCTTACTTCATAATCATCATCATATCATGATTATCATTAGCCCGCGTCCGGCGTACCATTTCATGCCGCCCACTAGTGGTGTCTGCCCATGCCATCTAGACGTAGTGTATACACTGCCCGCCTTAACGGTGTCTGCGCGGCCATATAGGCGCGGTGTAACATCATCATAATGTACTCATCATAACGCATACATAGAAACGCAAAGACAACTATACTTTATCGGGGTGACATAAGGTCGTAAACCCCCGATTCCATTATGGAGCATTTATAAGCATTACGCTCACCTTGAAGGAATTAACATATAAGGTGAGTGTATACAATAAACAACATCAATGAATCATAGTTAACACCATTAGCTTTGTAGGAACATCATATCGTGAACTCTAGAGTATTTGGACTTAAGCTCATCATCATCATGTTCATGATATCTCTTATCTTTAACTCATATGGCTATTCATGAACATAGACTCTTAGTTTTCCGGAATATAGGAAATTCATGGAGAAGAAGGGAAAATCATGCCATAAGATTCAGGCCTTAGGAAGAAAGGACTAGCCTCACATACCTTTTTTATTTAACTATTCTATCACTTGGTCGTTCTCCTTCAATGCCCACGTTTCTACCTTCGAGAGAATTCGTATTAACATTAGCTAAACGATTATAAGACGTGCTTACTAAAGCTAGAGAAAATGGGGTAGAATTTCCTTTGTTTATACAACTTCCCGCATATTCCATAGCAACTCCCAAACATCCATAACAACAATCACAATATTATAGGCAACAATCATCATTCATTTACATTATCCACATTTCACAATTTCACTTCAATTCCTCCATAATCATGGTCATAGTTCACTATTATGTTCTCTCATGTATAATGTTTATCCCATGTTCTAAATGTCATTCATAACATACTTACAATCACAACATATCAATATTCATGACTCACTCCAAACTACTACTTAAAAATGACATTATTCCCACATTCATGACCCATTTTCTATATTCTTCTACAATCCAAGTGCTTCAACTCTCAATACCTTAAACAACATGAAAAGATCATAATACTTACCTTAGATAGTGTAGGAATAAGCCTTGAGTGGAAATACTTCTCTTGCACCAAAACCCTAGTTCACTTCCATAGGAATCCTTGGCTTAGATGAACTTTAATGTGTTTCATACACTTAACTCTCTTGGTTTGATGAAGTTGATCTTGAATCTCTCTTGAGTTCTTATGGAAGAAGTGTGTGGAACCTCTAGAAGCCTTGAGAGAGTTGAAGAAGTGTGGGAAATGAAATTAGTGAAGTGGGATCACATTTATATAATTGAACTTAACTCAGCCCGTCGGGACTTCCACGGATACTTATACGGTCCGTATAACATTGCACGACCCGTATAAGTGGTCGTGGTTCACCACCAGGCAAACATCGTCTCTGCTGGGTGTTATACGGACCGTATAATGTTATACAGACCGTATAAGTCGATCGTATAACCCCATCTCCCTGAAATGATCTCTGTCGTTCGTTTGATCTCCAATCCTTATGGAACCTTCTTGACACTTGTTTAACACCTCGTTAACAATCTAAGGGATGTTATAGCTCTTCTCCAAAACATCATTAAGCTCTCATTAATTTTATACTCGTAAATATTGCCCGACGCACAACATATACCTTGCTTTCCTTAACAACTTTCTTCCCTTACCTCAAATGTCTTTGAAATCTTGATTAGGATCATCAAATGCTATTTCTTACTTATCAAAACATCGTATACGTTGTGCCTTTGTTAGTCTATCCACTGTACGTTAACGAGAAATTTTTGGGGTGTAACAGGCCAGATGCCTCAGGCCAGCAGATGAGAGCGGCTATTCGATTCTCGACCCCGATTAGTTATCGCTCGAGCACGGCCGGGCACGGGCCAAGGTGATAGAGCAGTTATTGCAAGAGCCCGTAATTTTATTAGCCTGAACCCTCCAGAATTTTACGGTTCAAAGCTGGATGAAGACCCGCAGGATTTATAGACGAGATGCGAGGACGCTTACAAATAATACATGTTTTTGCTACTAAGTTGGTGGAACTGGCTTCTTATAGATTACGGGATGTGGCCGTCCACTGGTACAACACTTGGATGTCTTCGCGAGGGGCAAATGCACCTCCCCCAGTATGGCAAGAGTTCGTGGATGCCTTCCTCCGACATTATCTGCCACCATAGGTTCGACGGGCCCGAGCCAACAAGTTCTTGAATCTCCAACAGGAGAATATGAGCGCCCGAGAGTACAGTCTTCACTTTAATTCCTTGGCTAGGTATACTCCAGCCATGGTGACTGATATGGGGGACCATGTACATCAGTTCGTGAGTGGTTTAGGGCCACATTTGATTAAGGAGTGCTTGACAGCCTCACTCCAGGACGGGATGGATATTGCTCGTATTCAGGCCCATGCTCAGAATTTAGAGGAACAACAGTAGCCACAAAGGGGCGAGCATGATTCCGATAGAAGGTATAGTAAGAGGGCCAGATCTTCCGGTGCCGCTAGCGAGTTCAGAGGGAGTCAAAGGCAGCAGTATTCCAGTCATCCAGGACAATCAGTGACCAATGCACCTCCTCGATTCGCGGGCAAAAGATTTGATTGTCCTATTTATTGGGGACCGTGACGAGCTCCTCGGATTTCGAGCTTCCGGTACGAGAGGTGATTCCGGACGGATGAGGCTAGTTACCATAATCGCGGGAAATCAATATGGTAAGCCACATTCGGGGCAAGGCTGGCCACAAGGTTTAGACGCTTTCTATACCCGTGGTCGATTAGTCATATGGTGCGTGGTTGTCTATTGAGGGGTGGCAGAGATAGGGTTCAGCCCTTGAGATCAGTAGCTGGCTCCTTATCATCCGTACGCCCTGTGGGGCAAGGTTCGCAGGTACCAGCAGGTCGCGGTAGAGGTAGGGGAGGAGCATCCAGTTTCGGTGGTCCTCAAAATCGCATTTATGCACTAGGACGACGTATCTTGAGTCGTCCCCCGACGTTATCACGATATATTTTTAGTATCCTCGATGATGTGTATGCATTGATTGATCCGGTTCTACTTTATCCTATATTACTCCTTATATTGCCAATCGTATCGGGGTGAAACCCGAGCCAATCAAACCTTTTGAGATGTCCACTCCTTGTAGGGGAACCGGTGGTAGCTAGTTGGGTATATAGGAATTGTGTGGTTGTAGTTCCAACCCGCCATACTATGGTTGATTTACACGAGTTA
>NW_026727157.1:0-56701 GCF_029784015.1 Lycium ferocissimum | reverse complement strand
ACCTCTACCCAACATCAACATCAACAACCACAACAAAACACAATATGGTACAACTAATCAACTTTCCAACATAATGCAATAACTTCCATTCCGACTTCACATTTTCAAACCAACACCATCGTACTCACATTCATTACTAACTAGAATCGTTACAACGCCATTTGGAAGCATTTCATACCATTTTTACAATATATACACTAATTATACAAAATACACAACTTCCCACCAAAGTCATAATTTATCCAAATCTTCTAATCTTCAACATACATATTCATAACATATTTCCATCTTCCAAGTTCATCAACAATCATCATAATTCACACCTTAACAACTTAATTATCATAAGAACATAAAATCATACTAAAATGTCGTAAGCTTCTACATTCCATTTCAATGCTAACTTTTATCATTTTACTTCCATTTACATTGCAAGGATCACAATAACACAATTAACATACTAAACAAACTTAATTCATTTCCATCCTACAACACCATACCACACGGCCAACATACAATTCTTCAACTTCATCCAAATTTTTATTTCCAATACAACTTCCATAATATTCATAACTAGAATACAACAAAAATTCAACCCATCCCAATCATACCACACACACACCATACACGGCCCCATGCAAATACTCCTATCCACTTTGCCAACTTCTATATTTTCATATATTCTCCTCATTTGCATGTACTACAACACAAATAAACCTTCATGACATAAATAGAAAGGTTGGATTCTTACCTTTTTCTTCCATCTTCTTCACTTGAGTAAGTTGTCTATTTGAAGAAACAAGTCCTCTTTCTTCCAAACCAATTGCACTAAGTTGTAAAGGGACCTTGAATTAGCATGAAAACCACAAGAAATAAATTTTCGGATCAAGATTTCTTGGTCCTCTTTTTTTCACTCTTGGCCGAATGGCCTTTATTTTTTTTGCTCTTGTTTTCTTGTTTTTCTCCTTCTCTCCCTTGTCTTGAAAATTCTAGAGATTTTCATGAATTTGGCTCCTTATATTATTGGCTTGTCACATGACCATGCACATGGCATGGATTTAATTTAAATTTTCCATGCCATGGCCGGCCACCCTTCTTGGGTTGGGCCAAGTTTCCCATTTTTTTTGTCAATTTCCAAGCCCAATTTCCTTAGCCCATACTTGGTAATTCCCAAAACTAATTTTCAAAATTCCAATTTTGCCCTTAGACTTTTCCAATATTTCCACATCTAAATTTCATAACCAACTTACGAACCAAACAAGATCAATTCATTACATTGTCCTTAACCTTCCTTAATATGTCCACGTCCATATTTCCTTAGACATCACATGCACATTAAGAAAAACCCAAGCAAAGCCTTATTTCTTAACGCTCCGAAGTATTTCCAATTTTTCCGAATACGCACAAAATGCGAGGTATAACACCACGACATTGAGGAATGTGTGGATTTCGAATCGAACTGGACCGCCTCGTGAATGAAGGCCATGTTTGGATCGTCGCGGGAAGACAAGGATAGAAAATGAAGATGAAGAAGACAATGAAGACCTGCTTAGTATGGTTGGGAACATAAGTATCCCTTTACCACTTTCAATAAGATAGAATATCCCTTTCCCTTTTTATGTAAACGAAACCACGCCGACCTGATGTCCCATTGGGGATACGTGGGAAGCCTACTTAAGGCCTGGTCAGGGTAGAAAAACTAAGTTTTGAATAGCATAGGAAAACCTTTTTCTGTGTATGCCTGAACTACGGATAGACCTGATTTCCCTTTGGTGGGATACGTAGGAAGTCTATTTAAGACTCAATCCTTTTATAATAAAAATCTAAATCCCCCTTAGTACAAGATGAGCAGAAGCAAATCAACCATAAAGACCACTTACTAAAAATCAATATTCCCCAAAACACAAAAGGATCAAAATACCTTTGGAATGTGAATCAGTCAAGAGTTGAAATAAAATATATGAATCTATGCGCTATAAATTGCAAACAACGTGATATCTTGTGTTTCGTGCTTAAATATAAGGCTAACTTGGGAGCCTTTGAGTTGTTTTCTCTTATAGACAAGGGTCGATTCACTGGCACCGGTTACCCGACCAAAAGCTACCACAGCATCCTTAAACCCTCAAGAAGAAAACATGCCTGAAACTCTGCCACCGAACAGAACTGCTTTAGTCGAGGTACTGACACCGACATAGCTGGAATGCCTTTGGAAGAGGCTGTTAACCTGCTGATGAGGCAATTGGCTGAAGCTAGAGAAGAAGCAGCCCGCTTGAGGGCCGAAAAGGAAAATGCTACTAATGATGAGGCTAGAAGACCTCCGCTTATTTTCCTAAATCTGGACTTACCAATTCCTGACCATTTCCCACAAACCCAAACTGGGGCTACTTTTCAAACTCCACTACGCTGAAACACCACCCATGTGGGGAATCCCTCCCACCAAGCACTAGCTTTTCAAACACCCGCTCACCCTACAAACACAAATGCTTATCAAGCCCTTCGGGAAATAGGAGCTCCTTTGATCCATCCCGTACAACCAAATGTCACTTCTCAAGACCATGTCATCCATATTGACTCTTCGCCAGAATTGGAGAACATGGAAATATTCTGAGGTTGCCTCATATGTGTTCTTACCCCCCCCCCCCCCCCCATTTGCTTGAACTATGTCTGATACTGTCAAAGACCTAGGACAACATTCATGCACCTATGGTGAATCTTCATAGACTTTCACTTGTATATGTGGTTCTTTTTTGTGTAAATTCAGGAAATAGAACCAGCTTATAGGGTCCTGAGACTCTGTTGATAGCTTGTTATACTTGTTATGTGCTAGGGTGATTTTAGAGACTTGAAATGGTTAGAAGTTGATCATCACAAACCTTGACTAAAATCTGGAATGCTGGCTGAACTTGCAGACCTGTTTACCTAGTGTTTGAACTTGCTTAAGGTTACAACTAGTTTAAAATGGCTCAAACTTTGTTGTTGATTCCTGTCTTGATTACTCTGTGTGTTCAATAAGAACCCTACTTGATCCTGCATTGGTGTTTGGACTTATCTGTTTAATTCTGGGATTGAAACTAAGTTAAAACTGTCATGTTTAAGCTCTTCAATGTTTCCTATAAGATTGGATATGTGCTAAAGTGATCTTAAGTGATTATTTGTGACCTTTGTGTCACACCCCGATATTACTAGGGTGTGATGGGCACCCGACCCCATATTCGGAGCCGAGCGAACCCGCTAACTCTTACTTCCCATATGAACTTATGAATCAGTTAGAAATGAATACATAGAATTTTTTTTTTTTTTAAAATAGAATCTGACATCATATAAGACTCGTGACACGAAACATAATAACATATCGGCCGCTGGAGCCGTTTACACATGACAACTCAATACCCACGACTCTGTCTGCAAAGTCTCTAACTTCGAACAAAGCATCATAACATCTATACTCTGACTCGGCGGCACTCCGGGACAAGTGGAGCCTACCAACTCGCCGGAACACCCTCTATGCTAGATTCGCTTCATCCGGTGTACCGCGCGGCATGAAACGCAGCCCCCCCAAAGAAGAGGGTCGACGAGCTATGTACCGAGTATGCAAGGCATGAAAAATAATACAAACCAGGAATATAAGTATGACCAACAAAACCATGGGATCGTAGAACATGCGATGAGATAAGAGGGTAACCTGTATATGTGAATGCCCTTTTGGCTGGACACCATACATGCTTGTTTTTCCTTTTTAGAAAAAGAGAACGTTTCTTTTCATAGACATAGAAAATAGAATTTATGTCATGTCATGTTATATCATAGCATATCATAGTGTATCATAGTATCATAGCATCATAGCATATCATAGTGTATCATAGTATCATAGCACCGAACAGCGTCGGCTCGCCCACATTGCGCCGAAATACTCCGGCTCGCCCATAAATCCCGCGTCCGGGCATCCCGCGTCCGGGCATCCCGCGTCCGGGATGATAAGCCAGCTGACCAGGTGGCAATGAAACATGGTTCCCTTCCCATTTCCCATGTATCCCTTCCCCCACCCCATGTACATATATATTTTTCATAAACATATGTCATATAAGCATGCAGGAGAGCCCAAGAAAATTATATATCCATCGGAGTGACGTAAGGTCGGGAACCTCCGATTAGATTATAGAATAACTATGGGCGCTTGTCTCACCTTGAAGGAACGATTAATATAAGGCGAGACTATTAATGGAGAGTAATATCATGAGAAAACATAAAACAGGATCATAAGGCATCGTTTCGTATACTTGGAATCTTAAAAAAAAATAGACATTATTCATGAATAGAGTTGGGGGTTCAAGAAATAGCTTAACGTTTTCATCTCGTCACTGGAATCATAGACTTGGAACCTTTAATCATAGAATCATCATGGTCATAGTTATCATGTAAACATTTTCTTCCTCGACATCATCCATATCATTGTAGAGCATGTTCATCGTCATTGTTGTAAAACTTACTTTGCCGTAAACCTTTGTTCTGGGAAAATACGGGCACTTTGGAAAACATTTACTAGCTATCGGAGGAGAAGAATCATGCTTTGGAATCAATGAATTTGTTAAAACAACTATTATTTAATAGTCGGAATAATAACCAAAAGCTTTCCTTACCTATAGAATGAAAATAAGCCAAATGGGACAATAGGAGAGAATTCGGGAATGGTGGGCCCACCTCGAGTCACCGAGGTGGCGTACACAATTTACGTGCATTAAGCTTCATGGAGTCACTTATGAAGGTCTAAGGATCACTTGGTTCCATTTGGGCAAGTTAGAGATGTTTAAACAATTATTTCAATAAAACGCACCAAACTTAATTCAATTCTATTGAATGAAAAAGGGGAAATTTCAAGTTCGGATTTCTAGGAATGGAATCATCCCCGAGGCGCGTATTCAAGCCTATTATGTCTAAGACATGCCAAAGAAGGAAGGTGAAACCTTACATACCTTTTCCGCCTCATGCGCGACTCCAGATTCAAGTTCCAAATCCACCAAAATCTACAAATTGGTCACATTTACCAAACCTTAATTAGGGGCATTTAGAAGTAAATTCTCAAAGTAACACTCGTCTACCAAAATTTCGGCAGCACCTCCCCTATAAATCCATCAACCCCGAGAATCCAACTCGGCCAAAATCAACAACAACCATACCAACAATCATGTAGGCAACATCAATATTTAATTCCCAACGCATTCTAGCATTAACAATTCTTTTCTACATAACTCATCGACACTCCATTTATTCAAATAAGCTACATATGTTCAAGCTAACACCAACGATCACATGCTCAAATATTATCCCGAGACCATTCAAACACGATTCAAGAACGTTTCAAGCAACCCACGCAATATTCAAAATAATCTATCCAATGTACAACATGACCCGAAATCATCCAAATTCCATAGGGGCACAACATTACATTTCTTTCTTCCAAATTCACATACTACATCAACAATTCCATACGTTGACAACATTATTTTCATCAAAGCAAGGAACTATATTCAAATCATGTTGGCTCCCAAAACAGCCCATGACCATTACAACTTCAACACGAATCATCGAATATTCATTCTCATCATAGAATCTACAACGACAACCAACCAAAATGCTATATAAAATTAGTTCACCATGTTCTACCAAAAACAGCCCCTACACACGGCTTAACAACTACCATTTCAACATGAGCCATTAAATCATCATTCTTACCATAGAATTTACAACAACAATAACCATGAACACTAACTAAAATCAATTCATTCCTTCTACACCAACAATCCATTCCCACGGCCACACACACCACATACAACATTTCATGATTTTCATCCACTCCCATGCGTTATGACACGTCCAAAACATCCATAAAACATGTAAAAGAGGATTGAACCATACCTTTCATTTCATCTTCCCCCTTTCTAGGCTAGACTTTCCTCTTGCCAAACGAATAGTTCGCTTGTTCCAACGACTACTCCATGTGATAGAGGACCTTCCATTTAGTTGAAAAGCTTGAAGAAAACATTTTTCTCTTGATCATCACCATGGCTGAAATTCGGCCAGCCATGGCTCTTTTTCTCCTTTTTTTTTTTTTTCATCTTTCTTGAAATTTCTAGACTTAGCAAATGATGAATTGGTCCTCCTCTTCAAGACTTATCATATTTATATATACATATGTAACACATTCCATGCACATGGCCGGTTAGCTCCCCTCTTTTTCTCAATTTTTCTAGATTTTTCCTTAATTGTTAAAAGATGACTAATTAAATTGGGCTTGGTCATCTTTGTCCATAATTAAATTGGGCTTAGTCATCCCTTGTCCATACATATATATTTAGCTCCACAAATATATAGTATACACTTGTGCCATTTCATGGCATGAAAACATTGGCCAACCATGGGTGGGGCCCACGGCCACCTTGGCCTTTTGGCCATTTCATGAAATAATTCTTCCAACTTCTAGCCTCCAATTCTTCTTATGCCAAGTTTACCCTTAATACTCTATGACAATAATATTTATAAGCGACTTGCGCATTCAACCACAACCGGAAAATTGTGACCTCGTCCTTAACTTCCCGCCATTAACTCGAAATATTCAAATGTACAAAACGCGAGGTATAACATCCTTCCCCCCTTTAGAACATTCGTCCTCGAATGTTCAACTAGTCGTACGGAGTCTCATAAGCACCTCGGGGGAGCTCCCTTTTCAAGCTATTTCCATCCTTCATATTAGCTCTTAAGCTATCCAATACCGTTCTCTTTGTCATACTCTTTCTCTTCATATACGTCCATTTTCTGGCGTCGCATTATTCAAAGTTTGTGCAAACTTGTCACATTACCTTAAACTTGATCCGGACTTCTAACCACTTAGTGTCGGTTTTCCCGACCTTACTAATTCACTTCAGTGAGAGGTCTCATTTGTAACTCAAGCGTTCATATCAAGCACACTACCATATCAACTGTCTCTATCTCATCCTTACATTTCTCTCACCCGCTTCCCCCCTTTTTGGGGTGTACCTATACCATTATCCATTTATACTTCGTCTCATATCCTCATTCCCAATCTCAATCCGTAGTAGAATAATAACAGCTTACTTTGCAACACTTGTACCATTTACTCTTGCTGTCACTCGAACTTCGGTACCCTTATTCGATTGATACCTTTCATACCGTAGCTTCGATTGCTGGGACTCACATGTCCACTATTACAATCATATATGGGACATCCTACACCTTCATACATACATAGAATTACTATCAACTAACCCACCAAATACTTCCAAACACTGTTCAAGCCTATCCTATTTCTAGGACTGTGATGCACTTCCTGTCTCTTTACCAGGCAAGTTTGCCTCGTCCTACGCGTCTTCTTATGATCTCCAACCATCCCATATGCTCTAGTTTCCCCTAGGCTACCCTAACTTCTCATTTGTCTCTTGAGTCTAAATATATCGAATTTCTCGCATACTTCCCAGGGGGTCACCCATCATAGAATTGCTCCCACCTGAGCACGCTTAACCTCGAAGCTTTGGTGAAATCCGGTGCCTTAATGCCGATATAATCGCGTCCACTCCCTCGTATGACCTTTATTACATGTTCTGGGGTGAGTCGAAGTCTTACCGATTCTGAAACATTTTCGTAATACGTCCTTTCTTTGTAATTACTATTTTGCCCTTTCCAGTTCCTGATGTTCACTTTCCACCTGTGTGTATAACTACTTCTTGTCCTGGGCCTCCAGGTTCCCGAGGGTAGTGACCGCACCTTCGTCGTCGCGTCAAATCCATAGCCCTTCTTGAAACGTCGCATCTCGTTTATTGTCTGCTTATCGTATTTCCTTTCCGCGCTTTTTCCTCTTAGACGTACCCATTACGCAGAACCTCCTTTATCATTCCTACTTATCCAAGTCTGCACACAGCAAATATTAACAATACCTTGCAGACTTACATATGTATACGACACATCTCAGCCATACAGAGCCTCCAACTTCGGGTAACAGAGCAGAACATCAACACTCGTCCCTGTAACTTTCCGTATCGCTTCTCACTTTCTTTCGTCGTAGATGAAACCTGTATAGGAGATTCCATTTTCCTAGGACTTGGCTCTATCGCACGATCATAGGACAGAAAGAAGGTCAACAATTCCTAGATGCCCCGCAGCCTCCTGTTTATAAATGTGGCCGGCTTCACACCCATAAACAGGACTCTACCGAACACGACTTTGCAGACAACCCTTGGACCGACCTGCTCTGATACCACTTTGTCACACCCCGATCTTACTAGGGTGTGATGGGCACCCGACCCCATATTCGGAGCCGAGCGAACCCGCTAACTCTTACTTCCCATATGAACTTATGAATCAGTTAGAAATGAATACATAGAATTTTTTTATTTTTTTTAAATAGAATCTGACATCATATAAGACTCGTGACACGAAACATAATAACATATCGGCCGCTGGAGCCGTTTACACATGACAACTCAATACCCACGACTCTGTCTGCAAAGTCTCTAACTTCGAACAAAGCATCATAGCATCTATACTCTGACTCGGCGGCACTCCGGGACAAGTGGAGCCTACCAACTCGCCGGAACACCTCTATGCTAGATTCAGTTCATCTGGGTGTACCTGCGCGGCATGAAACGCAGCCCCCAAAGAAGAGGGGTCAGTACGAGCTATGTACTGAGTATGCAAGGCATGAAAAATAATACAAACCAGGAATATAAGTATGACCAACAAAACCATGGGATCGTAGAACATGCGATGAGATAAGAGGGTAACCTGTATATGTGAATGCCCTTTTGGCTGGACACCATACATGCTTGTTTTTCCTTTTTAGAAAATGAGAACGTTTCTTTTCATAGACATAGAAAATAGAATTTATGTCATGTCATGTTATATCATAGCATATCATAGTGTATCATAGTATCATAGCATATCATAGTGTATCATAGTATCATAGCACCGAACTGCGTCGGCTCGCCCACATTGCGCCGAAATACTCCGGCTCGCCCATAAATCCCGCGTCCGGGCATCCCGCGTCCGGGATGATAAGCCAGCTGACCAGGTGGCAATGAAACATGGTTCCCTTCCCATTTCCCATGTATCCCTTCCCCCACCCCATGTACATATATATTTTTCATAAACATATGTCATATAAGCATGCAGGAGAGCCCAAGAAAATCATATATCCATCGGAGTGACGTAAGGTCGGGAACCTCCGATTAGATTATAGAATAACTATGGGCGCTTGTCTCACCTTGAAGGAACGATTAATATAAGGCGAGACTATTAATGGAGAGTAATATCATGAGAAAACATAAAACAGATCATAAGGCATCGTTTCGTATACTTGGAATCTTAAAAAAAAATAGACATTATTCATGAATAGAGTTGAGGGTTCAAGAAATAGCTTAACGTTTTCATCTCGTCACTGGAATCATAGACTTGGAACCTTTAATCATAGAATCATCATGGTCATAGTTATCATGTAAACATTTTCTTCCTCGACATCATCCATATCATTGTAGAGCATGTTCATCGTCATTGTTGTAAAACTTACTTTGTCGTAAACCTTTGTTCGGGAAAATACGGCACTTTGGAAAACATTTACTAGCTATCGGAGGAGAAGAATCATGCTTTGGAATCAATGAATTTGTTAAAACAACTATTATTTAATAGTCGGAATAATAACCAAAAGCTTTCCTTACCTATAGAATGAAAATAAGCCAAATGGGACAATAGGAGAGAATTCGGGAATGGTGGGCCCACCTCGAGTCAGCTGAGGTGGCGTACACAATTTACGTGCGTTAAGCTTCATGGAGTCACTTATGAAGCTCTAAGGATCACTTGGTTCCATTTGGGCAAGTTAGAGATGTTTAAACAATTATTTCAATAAAACGCACCAAACTTAATTCAATTCTATTGAATGAAAAAAGGGAAATTTCAAGTTCGGATTTCTAGGAATGGAATCATCCCCGAGGCGCGTATTCAAGCCTATTATGTCTAAGACATGCCAAAGAAGGAAGGTGAAACCTTACATACCTTTTCCGCCTCATGCGCGACTCCAGATTCAAGTTCCAAATCCACCAAAATCTACAAATTGGTCACATTTACCAAACCTTAATTAGGGGCATTTAGAAGTAAATTCTCAAAGTAACACTCGTCTACCAAAATTTCGGCAAGACACTCTCCCTATAAATCCATCAACCCCGAGAATCCAACTCGGCCAAAATCAACAACAACCATACCAACAATCATGTAGGCAACATCAATATTTAATTCCCAACACATTCTAGCATTAACAATTCTTTTCTACATAACTCATCGACACTCCATTTATTCAAATAAGCTACATATGTTCAAGCTAACACCAACGATCACATGCTCAAATATTATCCCGAGACCATTCAAACACGATTCAAGAACGTTTCAAGCAACCCACGCAATATTCAAAATAATCTATCCAATGTACAACATGACCCGAAATCATCCAAATTCCATAGGGGCACAACATTACATTTCTTTCTTCCAAATTCACATACTACATCAACAATTCCATACGTTGACAACATTATTTTCATCAAAGCAAGGAACTATATTCAAATCATGTTGGCTCCCAAAACAGCCCATGACCATTACAACTTCAACACGAATCATCGAATATTCATTCTCATCATAGAATCTACAACGACAACCAACCAAAATGCTATATAAAATTAGTTCACTATATTCTACCAAAAACAGCCCCTACACACGGCTTAACAACTACCATTTCAACATGAGCCATTAAATCATCATTCTTACCATAGAATTTACAACAACAATAACCATGAACACTAACTAAAATCAATTCATTCCTTCTACACCAACAATCCATTCCCACGGCCACACACACCACATACAACATTTCATGATTTTCATCCACTCCCATGCGTTATGACACGTCCAAAACATCCATAAAACATGTAAAAGAGGATTGAACCATACCTTTCATTTCATCTTCCCCTTTCTCGGCTAGACTTTCCTCTTGCCAAACGAATAGTTCGCTTGTTCCAACGACTACTCCATGTGATAGAGGACCTTCCATTTAGTTGAAAAGCTTGAAGAAAACATTTTTCTCTTGATCATCACCATGGCTGAAATTCGGCCAGCCATGGCTCTTTTTTTTTTTTTTTTTTTTTTCATCTTTCTTGAAATTTCTAGACTTAGCAAATGATGAATTGGTCCTCCTCCTCAAGACTTATCATATTTATATATACATATGTAACACATGCCATGCACATGGCCGGTTAGCTCCCCTCTTTTTCTCAATTTTTCTAGATTTTTCCTTAATTGTTAAAAGATGACTAATTAAATTGGGCTTGGTCATCTTTGTCCATAATTAAATTGGGCTTAGTCATCCCTTGGTCCATACATATATATTTAGCTCCACAAATATATAGTATACACTTGTGCCATTTCATGGCATGAAAACATTGGCCAACCATGGGTGGGGCCCACGGCCACCTTGGCCTTTTGGCCATTTCATGAAATAATTCTTCCAACTTCTAGCCTCCAATTATTCTTATGCCAAGTTTACCCTTAATACTCTATGACAATAATATTTATAAGCGACTTGCGCATTCAACCACAACCGGAAAATTGTGACCTCGTCCTTAACTTCCCGCCATTAACTCGAAATATTCAAATGTAAAAAACGCGAGGTATAACACTTTGCAACTTAAGAAAGGATTAAAACTAGAACTTAGGAGCCTGAAAAAATAGCACAAATATGTGATATGGCGTACACTTGCTTAAAGATAACATTGGTTTAGGAGAAGCCACTTTAGACCTGCTACTTGATTCTGTGACCCTTTATTTTGGCATGAATGAAACTAAAAAATTATTTTTGCCATTAGTTAACTTAAGAATGATATAGAAGACGGATTCCTGGAAACCATTTGAAATTACATGCTTTGATTAAGACTGGCCTAGTCACTTATTTGTTTGCCTGTTTGCCTTGTCTTGTTATTTTTGAACTTTGCTTGGCATAGGAAGATAAATTATGATCTGTCCTAAACATGTTTAATGAATTTGAGACTGTCTAGGGGAAAAATTAGTTAAATCATGAAAACTGTGAGATTTGTAGTCTATTTTGATCCTAGAAGAGTTCAAGTGGCCTAGATTTTGTGTGCATTTGTTGGCTTCATTTCTGGGAACCAGTGTAGGACCTATGCCTTTTCTTATTTGCTTCTTTGACTTGGTGTGACATGATCTTCCCTATACTTTCTCTGCATTGTTGTTGTTTGCCCCCTTATCACTATAAATCCTTTATGGTTTCTATGTTCCTATTGTTCTGGCTTCTATGTTACTAGCAACTTCCTAATACTTTACCCTACTTTGTTTATAACTTGACACCTCCCTAGACCTCTTTTTGCATTATGGGATCAGTGCTGAGACCTTAGATTGAATCCACATGAACTATAGTAGCTTCTCGGAGTGTTGTGGACCACTGATTAGTCTTGTTAACCTTCAGAGACCCCTCTATGCCTTTAAAACCCATTAGAAGTCCAAACTTTGGGTGAAAAAATGAAATTTCTGGGGGTCCTGTTCTAGTTTTGATTTCTGGGAATTGAAATGATTAAGTGGGATGTATATCAAGTATATTTGGAGGGTATGCCAATAAGGTTTTGCTCTCCACTGAATGTATACTTGATGTATATCGAGTGTATATCATGACTGTCACGACCCAACTAGTGGACCATGATGGGTACCCAGAGCTGACTACCAAGCCGCACTCATCATGCAATCTATCGTACTTGACCTGTACATATATCATTTTCAACATAGGACTTGTCATAGACCAATTTTCGAATCACCCAAAATATGTATATATGCATGAGCTCACAAGGCTACAGAATGATGTACAACAGATACACTGAAAAAGTCTCATAACATCTACAACCCACGCATAAGTACCTACGAGCCTCTAACTAAAAACTGAAATCATATGGACGGGACAGGACCCCGCCATGCCCTAATATATACACAAAAGAATGTACCAAGAAGTGGCTACTCCGGAGTAGTGGAGTGCTCCTGGAAATCCGCTGAATAAGCTCCTAAGCGTCTGCGCCGTCTCCCTGTCTACCTGTGGGCATGAACACAGCGTCCATAAAAAAAAAGGACATCAGTACGAACAATATACTGAGTATGTAAGGCATATATGGTAACATAAAAAGGAAATATAGAAAGCACAAGAAGAAAAGATAACTGTAACTGCTTGCCTCTTGAGGCGGAGTCATGGATGCTCACTTTTATCTTTAAACATATCACATATATATGCATAAACTTTCTGAATCAAATACATCATTAGCCCGCGTCCGGGTAATCATGTCACGCCACCCACTAGTGGTGTCTGCCCATGCCATATAGACATGGTGTAGTAAGCCGCCCGCCTTAGCGGTGCTGCCCGACCATCTAGGCACGGTGTAATCATCATTATATTCCTAACACGAAGCATGCAAAAGAGCTCAAGTAAAAACTTTAACTCTATCGAAGTGACGTAAGGTCGGGAACCTCCGATTATGTTATGGAATAATCCTCATCACTATGTCTCACCTTGAAATAATTAATATCATGAGGTGAGATAAAAACAAGAGGTAACATCAATGAAGTCATGAAGGTAAGAATATCAAGCTCGTTATAGCATCATTATCATCATCATTATCATGGAACATATCTCATCTCTATCTCATAAGAAACTTTTAATACTCTTTAGCTTTCATCTTTTGGGATGTAAGAAGGTCATGGAAATGCGGAAAAGAAATCATAGTGCAGAGGTCATGCCTTTGAAAAAAAAGGGGACTAGCCTTACATACCTTTATATCTCTTTAACTCTACCGTCTAATTATTTGCCTTTCAGGATCGCGATTCTACCTTTAAGAGAATTTGTACTAAGATTAGATAACCGGAAACATACTTAAGCTTAAGCTAAAGCAACTAAGGGCTAATGAAGATTTGGCGACATTTCCTTTGTTTTGACAACTTCCTCCATAAAATAAGACAACTCCCAAACATCAATAAGAACACCCATAATAACATAATCAATAAATTCTTCAAGTTAAATATTGTTTACTTCTCACATGCACCTTCAAAATCATCCATAACCATACCTATAATACAACATCATATTTATTCTTCACATAACACTCTATTCATCCTCATATAATACTCCTTTAACATCATTTGTATTATTCATCACAAGATTGTACTCATAACATGTCAAGAACTATAATTCAAATCAAGTTATTATTCAAGAATATCACTATTTCCCTGCTTGCACTCCATACTCTTCTTCCTTCCACAATCCAAGTCTTTCAACGATTCAATATTCTTAATAACATGAATTGAACATAAAACTCACCTTTGATGATGTAGGAATGAACTTTGGATGACAATACTTCACTTGGAGAAAACCCTACTTCAATATAAGAGAACTTCTTGATCTCCCCAAACCCTGGTGAGCATCCATACACTTGATTTTTTCTAATTCTTGGTGTTTAATCCTTGATTTCCCTTGGATATATGATGATATGATATGAGGAATATTCTAGAGCTTCCAAGACTTAGAGAGAAAATGAAATCTGAAAATTATGGACAAGGGTCGTCTATTTATAGCTGAAACCAAAAAATTCCAGAGAGGAGGTTCGACGGCCGGGTCGACGGTCCTTCGACTTGCTCTGTTGACTTGCTCCGTCGACTCACGCCTACAAATGTCTAATTGCAGAAACACAGGGACTGTGCACATCGGCAGTCTGTCGACATGTCGACTGCCCGTTGACAGTGACTGGTGTCTGCAGGCTTCTCCTGATTCAGTTCAGATTTCGCCGATTCCATCCGTTCAACCTATAGTCATGTAAACTATCAGGAACACCTGCTGGTATATTTGTACACTGGGTAAGAAACTCTCTGCCTTAAATTTCTCCAACGAGCTTTCCTCTCTCTTATCAAGTGTCTTTGAAATCTTAATGAGAATCATTAAGTATCTCTTCGTACTTGTAGGGACACCATAAACACCTTAACTTGCATTAGTCTGTTTACCGCGCAACAACTCAAAATTTCGAGGTGTAACATTCTCCCCCCTTAGGAACATTCGTCCTCGAATGTTAAGTTCTCGGGTGTTCTACAGAAATTTTGCCAGAGTTTTCCCTGTAATACGGCACTACCATCCTGCCACAACACCTAAAATAATATCACCTCATAGGGCTACAATAACAACAATCAGAAAACATGGCCACACATGACCTAAAAGCATTAAAATGGAAAGCATCACATACCTTATGATAATGGCATCTCATCTTGAATCTCTCCCGGGAGTGGAAACTATTATGGATATTTGGACTTCATGTCTTCTTCAGCTTCCCAAGTCATTTCCTCTCGGTTATTGTTTCTCCACAAGACCTTAACCGAGGCTACCTCTTTATTTTTAAGTTTCTGTACTTGCCTATCTAGTATGGCAATGGGTACCTCTTCATAAGCCAACCTCTTGGTAATTTGAACATCATCCACTGGCACGATTCTAGATGGATCTCCAATACATTTGCGGAGCATCGACACATGGAAAACTAGGTGGACTGATTTAAGCTCTGGAGGTAAGTCCAGCTCATAAGCCACTTGGCCTACTTTGCGCACAATCTTATAAGGCCCAATATATCGGGGACTAAGCTTGCCCTTCTTGCCGAATCTCATTACGCCTTTCATCGGTGACACTTTCAAGAACACCTAATCATTGATTTGGAATTCCAAGTCTCGTCGGCGATTATCCGCATAAGATTTTTGGCGACTCTGAGCCATTAACAATCGGTCTCAGATAAGTTTGACCTTTTCCATCGCTTGCTGAATCAATTATGGACCTATCAGTTGGGTCTCTCCAACTTTAAACCATCCAATTGGAGATCTACATTTCCTTCCATACAGAGCTTCATACAGAGCCATCTGGATGCTAGAATGGTAGCTGTTGTTGTAGGCAAACTCAATAAGTGGCAAATGATCATCCCAATTGCCTCCGAAATCCAATACACATGCCCGCAACATATCTTCCAAGGTCTGAATAGTGCGCTCAGCTTGTCCATCGGTCTGTGGATGAAATGTTGTGCTAAGTCTTACTTGAGTTCCCAATCCTTCTTGAAAGGATTTCCAGAATTTAGCTGTAAATTGTGCCCCTCTATCTGTGATAATAGATATTGGAATACCATGAAGTCACACTATCTCTTTAAGATACAACCTTGCATAATCTTCTGCTGAATATGTAGTTCTGACTGGAAGAAAATGAGCTGATTTCGTGAGTCTGTCAACAACACACTATATCGAGTCATACTTGCACCGCCAACGAGGCAAGCCTACAATGAAATCCATGTTGATTACTTTCCATTTCTAGGTTAGAATTTCCATGAATTGTAACAATCCTCCTGGCTTCTGATGCTCAATTTTCACTTGTTGTCAATTTGGACACTGAGCTACAAATTCTGCTATATCCTTCTTCATTCCATTCCACCAATATATTGACTTAATATCATGGTACATCTTTGTTGCTCCTGGGCGAATAGAATAACGGGAATAATGAGCTTCTTCCAGAATCTATCGACGCAGTCCTGCAACATCTGGAACACATAGCCTGCCTCGGTACCTGAGAACTCCATTTACAGAAACTTTAAATGACGACTCCTCTTTCTCAGGAAATGTATCTCTATAATGACTCAACTGGGGATCTTTATATTGGCGCTCTCTTACCTCCATATCCAAGGATGAAATAGCTGGGTTATGAACAACAACTCCTACATTGCCTGAATCAATTAAACGAACTCTGAGGCTAGCTAGCTGGTGGAGCTCACAGACTAATTCTTTCTTCTCCAGTTGAATGTCACATAAACTGCCCATGGATTTGCGGCTAAGAGCATCAGCCACCACATTTTCTTTTCCCGGATGATATAGTATACTCACATCATAGTCCTTCAATAGCTCTAACCACCGCCTCTGCTGTAAATTCAACTCCTTCTGCTTGAAAATATACTGAAGGCTCTTATGATTTGTATAAATATCAACATGTACACCATACAAGTAATGTCTCCATATCTTTAGTGCATGAATAACCGCAGCCAATTCAAGATCATGGGTCGGATAATTCTTCTCATATTTCCTCAACCGTCTGGAGGCATAGGCTATAACCTTCCCCTGCTGCATTAATACACAGCCTAACCCAACACCGGAGGCATCACAATAAACAACATAGCCTTCTGACCCTTCTGGCAGTGCCAAGACTGGGGCCGAAGTCAATCTATCTTTCAATTCCTGGAAACTGCGTTCATGGTTATCAATCCATTGAAATTTTGCTGACTTCTGAGTTAACTTCGTCAATGGTGTTGAGATAGAAGAAAAACCTTCCACAAATCTTCTATAGTAACCTGCTAATCCCAGAAAGCTACGAACTTTTGTAGGCGTTGTAAGCCTTGGCCAAGTCTTCACGGCCTCCATCTTTTAAGTATCTACGTGAATACCATCAACTGAGATAACATAGCCCAGAAAAGTCACAGAATTCAGCCAAAATTCACATTTTGAAAACTTAGCATACAATTCACGAGTCCGAAGAATTTCGAGGACAGTACGTAGATGATCCGCATGCTCCGTTTCTGACCGAGAATATACTAGAATATCACCGATAAACACGATTACAAATAGATCTAGGAAAGTCCTGAATACATTATTCATCAAATTTATAGACATTACCGGAGCGTTAGTTAAGCCAAACGACATAACCCGAAATTCATAGTGGCCATATCTGGTTCTGAAAGCCGTTTTAGGAATATCTTCTTCTCTAACTCTCACTTGATGATATCCCGACCTCAGATCAATCTTGGAAAACCACTTGGAACCATGTAATTGATCAAATAAATCATCAATTCTCGGAAGTGGATATTTATTCTTGATTGTCACCTTGTTCAACTGTCTATAATCAATGCACATTCGCAGGGAGCCATCTTTCTTTCTTACAAACAAGATAGGTGCTCCCCATGGTGATGAACTAGGCCTAATAAATCCCTTCTCGAGCAAATCCTTCAGTTGTGCTTTTAGCTCTTTCAATTCTGCAGGAGCCATTCTGTAAGGAGGTATAGATATAGGCTCGGTGTCCGGCAATACATCAATTGTAAAGTCAATTTCCCGTTCTGGTGGGAGACCTGAAAGTTCATCTGGAAATATATCTGAAAACTCATTTACTACCCGGACGGATTGAAAAGTCGGCGGCTGTGCTTCGGTGTCATGAACTCGGACTAGATGATAAATATAACCTTTAGCGATCATCTTCCTTGCCTTAAGGTAGGAAATAAACTTGCCTCTTGGGGATGCTGTGTTACCCTTCCATTCAAGCATTGGTTCTCCCAAAAATTAGAACCGAACTATTTTCATTCTACAATCCATATTAGCATAACAAGAAGCCAACCAATCCATGCCCATAATTACATCAAAATCTAACATTTCTAGTTCAATCAAATCAGCTGTAGTCCGACAATCACATACCATAACCACACAATTTTTATATACTTGACTAGCTATTACTGGATTACCAACCGGAGTAGATACCTCGAAAGGTTTGACTGGCTCGAGTTTCACCCCGATACGACTAACAATAAAAGGAGTGATATAAGACAAAGTAGGACCTGGATCAATCAACGCATAGACATCATAAGAGAATATGGTCAATGTACCTGTAACCATATCAGGAGAGGACTCAAGATCCTGACGTCCGGTTAAAGCATAAATATGGGGCTGCTGAGGGCCACTCGAACTGGGAGCTCCCTCTCGGCCCCTGCCACGGCTTGCTGAAGCCTTGGGAGTCTGGCCGACAGGGCACACGGACGATGAAGAGCGAAGCTACGATCCTCGTAGGGCCGAGCCCCAACTCGCCATCCATCAGGCAATCACGCATCATATGCCCAACCCCGACCACGAGCGTAGCAAGCACCGAACCTCATGACACGACTTGAATGTAATCTTCTACACTGGCTGCATCGTGGGATCGGTGGCCTCCTCTGACTAGGATCTCCTCCAAACTAGGAACCTGAAACTTTCGAGCTCTGACCCTGTCCTGAATAAATGGGATGATCAAATCTCTTGCTCGTAAATCGAGGAGGTGCACTAGTCATAAACTGGCCTGAATACCTGGAATGTGACTGCCTCTGACCCCCTCTATACTCGCTACTAGCACCAACAGATCGGGCCCTTTTACTCTGCCCTCTGTCTATATCACGCTCACCTCGGTGCGGTTGCTGCTGCTCTTTTAAATTCTGCGTATGGGCCTGGATACTGGAGATGTCCATCCCTTCCTGCAATGAAGCTGTCAAGCAATCCTTGAATAAATGTGGACCTAAGCCACTTACAAATCTATGTACTCTGTCTCCTATATCGGCCACCATAGTAGGAGCATATCTAGCCAATGAATTAAAATAGAAAATGTACTCCTGAGCACTCATATTGCCTTGCTTTATATTCAGAAACCTGTCAGCTCGGGCCCTTCGAACCTCGGGTGGAAAATAGTGACAAAGGAAAGTATCTACGAATTCTACGCCAAACTGGGGGAGGTGCATTTTCCTTCCTTGAAGCTATCCAATTATTATACCATAGAACGGCGATATCTCGCAATCTATAGGATGCTAACTCCGCTGACTCAGTATCAGAAGCATGTTTAATCCTCAGCATCCTCAACATCTCGTCTATAAAACCCTGCGGGTCTTCATCCGGCTTGGACCAGAAAAATACTGGCGGGTTCAAACTCATAAAATCACGAGCTCTAGCACTAGTGGCTCTATCACCCGGACCGCACTCGTCGGCGGGCACCGACAACTAGCTGATTCGATAGCCGGATAGCCTCGGTCGTCTGACCGAGCGCCGGTGGAGGACCGGAGGTACGGGGGCACCGGAGGCCGAGGGCTCCTTCATGCTCACTTCAGAACGGGCGG
Source organism: Lycium ferocissimum (assembly GCF_029784015.1). Lineage (NCBI taxonomy): Eukaryota > Viridiplantae > Streptophyta > Magnoliopsida > Solanales > Solanaceae > Lycium > Lycium ferocissimum. The sequence continues at coordinate 36,701 of NW_026727157.1, read as the reverse complement.
GTGTGAGAGGTATGAGATGTAGCCTCATTATGGGACTCACCCACTTCTACATGTACCGATGGCTCCTGTTCAACCCGCCTTCCTGTCGCGATGCGCCGCCCACAGAGGGTCGTCGCTTTTTCATTACCGGCATCGCTGAAATTATAACGTACAATTAAGGAAAGAGAAAAATCTTATAACATAGTTCTATCGCACGATCTATGAAGAAGAAAGACGGTCATTATTCCTAAAAGCCCCGCAGCCTCTTGTTTATAAGTGTGGCGCGCTTCACACCCATGAACAGGACTTTACTACTCTGATACCATTTTTTTCACGACCCAACTAGTGGACCATGACGGGTACTCGGAGCTGACTACCGAGCACCACTCATCATGCAATCTATCGTACTTAACCTGTACATATATTATTTTCAACATAGGACTTGTCATAGACCAGTTTTCGAATCACCCAAAATATGTATATATGCTTGAGCTCACAAGGCTATAGAATGATGTACAATAGATACACTGAAGAAGTCTCATAACATCTACAACCCACGCATAAGTACCTACGATCCTCTAACTGAAGACTGAAATCATAAGGTCGGGACAGGACCCCGCCATGCCCCAATATATACACAAAAGAATGTACCAAGAAGTGGCAACTTCGGAGTAGTGGAGTGCTCCTGGAAATCCACTGAATAAGCTCCTAAGCTTCTGCGCCGTCTCCCTGTCTACCTGTGGGCATGAACACAACGTCCATAAAAGAAAAGGACGTCAGTACGAACAATATACTGAGTATGTAAGGCATATATGGTAACATAAAAAGGAAATATAGAAAGCACAAGAAGAAAAGATAACTATAATTGCTTGCCTCTTGAGGCGGAGTCATGCATGCTCACTTTTATCTTTAAACATATCATATATATATGCATAAACTGTCTGAATCAAATACATCATTAGACCGCGTCCCGCATCCGGTAATCATGTCATGCCGCCCACTAGTGGTGTACCGCCCGCGCCATATAGACATGGTGTAGTATCCACCGCCTTAGCCGGTTTGCACCGACCATCTAGGCACGGTGTAATCATCATTATATTCCTAACACGAAGCATGCATAAGAGCTCAAGTAAAAACTGTAACTCTATCGGAGTGACGTAAGGTCGGGAACCTCCGATTATGTTATGGAATAATCCTCATCACTATGTCTCACCTTGAAAGAATTAATATCATGAGGTGAGATAACAACAAGACGTTACATCAATGAAGTCATGAAGGTAAGAATATCAAGCTCATTATAGCATCATTATCATCATCATTATCATGGAACATATCTCATCTCTATCTCATAAGAAACTTTTAATACTCTTTAGCTTTCATCTTTTGGGATGTAAGAAGGTCATGGAAATACGGAAAAGAAATCATATTGTAGAGGTCATGCCTTTGAAAAAAAAAAGGAGACTAGCCTTACATACCTTTATATCTCTTTAACTCTACCATCTAATTGTTTGCCTTTCAAGCTCGCGATTCTACCTTCAAGAGAATTTGTACTAAGATTAGATAACCGGAAACATACTTAAGCTTAAGCTAAAGCAACCAAGGGATAATGAAGATTTGGCGACATTTCCTTTGTTTTGACAACTTCCTCCATAAAATAAGACAACTCCCAAACATCAATAGGAACACCCATAATAACATAATCAATAAATTCTTCAAGTTAAATATTGTTTACTTCTCACATGCATCTTCAAAATCATCCATAACCATACCTATAATACAACATCATATTTATTCTTCACATAACACTCTATTCATCCTCATATAATACTCCTTTAACATCATTTGTGTTATTCATCACAAGATTGTACTCATAACATGTCAAGAACTATAATTCAAATCAAGTTATTATTCAAGAATATCACTCTTTCCCTACTTGCACTCCATACTCTTCTTTCTTCCACAATCCAAGTCTTTCAACCATTCAATATTCTTAATAACATGAATTGAACAAAAAACTCACCTTTGATGATGTAGGAATGAACTTTGGATGACAATACTTCACTTGGAGAAAACCCCACTTCAATACAAAAGAACTTCTTGATCTCCCCAAACCCTAGTGAGCATCCATACATTTGATTTTTTCTAATTCTTGGTGTTTAATCCTTGATTTCCCTTGGATGTATGATGATATGATGTGAGGAATATTCTAGAGCTTCCAAGACTTAGAGAGAAAATGAAATCTAAAAATTATGGACAAGGGTCGTATATTTATAGCTGAAACCAGAAAATTCCAGAGAGGCGATTCGACGGCCGGTAAACGGTCCTTCGACTTGCTCCATCGACTCATGCCTTTAAATGTTTGATTGCAGAAACACAGGGACGGTGCACATCGACGGTCCGTCGACAGTGACTGGTGTTTGCAGGCTTCTCCTGATTCAGTTCAGATTTCGCCGATTTGATCCGTTCAACCTATAGTCCTGTAAACTACCACGAACACCTGTTGGTACATTTGTACACAGGGTAAGACACTCTTTGCCTTAAATTTCTCCAACGAGCTTTCCTCTATCTTCTCAAGTGTCTTTGGAATCTTAATTAGAATCATGAAGTATCCCTTCTTACTTGTAGGGACAGCATAAACACCTTAACTTGCGTTAGTCTGTTTACCGTGCAACAACCCGAAATTCCGAGGTGTAACAATGAATTTTGTCACTTAGAAAAAATGTGAGAAAAATGGGGGCAGTGTACCAGTGGTATATCATGTATACCACCCTTTTTAAGAGGAAAATGGCTTGGGCTTGGGCCAGTTATCCGCGTTTCCATGCTTGACTTAGTATTACTACTATTTTGGGTCTATTTTTACTTGGGCAATCTGATTATCTACATTGACAGTTATAGTAGATGGCCTTGGCCCAGTAATGTTGTAATTCATTTTTGGCTATGTAGTAATTATTCTAGGCTTTAATTTTTGTAGTTAGTTTAATTTATGAGTATATTCTAATGGGTTGTATACTTCTTTGTATCTTTGTCCATCCAAACCCGTTGGTGGGTTCCAACGGGACCCACTAACATATCTAGATTGAGTCAACCTTTCTCTTGGAGCAAAATGGAGCATACGTTGGATTTAAGGCGAAATCGATTGCATTAATACTTTCCTTTGGGCTTGGTCGGCCCAAACTCTTTATCTCCATTAATTATGTACTTTAAATATTTATTTGCGTAATTATTGTGTCAATTGGAGCCCTTATGAGATTGTCGTATTTTAAAGTGGCCAAAAAATAAATTCGCTACAAATTTAAGACTAATTTTGAGGCGTTATTGCAAACTTGGGGCTGATTTGGATAGAAGGACTAAAACTGCCGATTTTTGTGAAATTAAGCACCAAATTGAACATTTATGAAACCTATGGACTTGTGGCATATGAACTGATTTGAATTAATGTTCAGAGCTTGTGGGGCTAATCGTGATTATATAGACTTAGATTGAAAAATAAAACTTGACTAAAACTTGACAAATATAGAATAAAACAGACTATATAGAATATGATTAATAATATACGGACTATAATAGTATGCCTAAAAATTATTTTTTCTAAAAAACTCTTTTCTATACTTAAAAAATATTTTTTAAAACTATTTTGGGTGGACTTATGTAGAGTCTTACTTAGGTTAAGAGCCTTTGGGTATTAGCCTAAGTGTTCTAGTCCGACACCCTAACGCCCAATTTTGGACAAAATTTTACCACTTCCGTTTCTTGAAACGTGACATATTTCGCATGAATGACTAAATTCTTTGTTGTGGAAATATAAGCCGAAACAATTTTTTCATTATAAACAATTCGTATCTACAAAGTTATACTATTAGAACCCGTAGGTCAACCGTATTTTATGGATCCTTAATACCGGGGTGCCTAACACCTTCCCCAGGGGATCGCCAGAACCCTTACCCGAACTTTGGTTATATTAGGATTCTTTTAAATTTTAACCATTTTGAATGAACTCTTTCGAACTGGTTTTTCTAATTTCCTAAAAATTAGGTGGCGACTTTAAAATAAAGTCCATTTAGAGCACCATCCACGTAGAAGTATATTTTTTTCTTTTTTTTCCGATACGATTGACAACCGTATTTCCCCGGGACACTTTTCTTTTTAAATGAGGCAAGTGCAAATACGAATTAGAAAAAATACAACCCGCTACACTCACTTCCATGATACATTGATATTGCATTGTTATGGTACTGAGGATGGAAAGTAAGAAGGAAATATTCATTGAAACACATTATATATCGAGTCATCTCTGGGTTGTGTGCGGAATGACTTATACGAGGCGTATAGGTGGGACAAAGTCATTTCTGGGCTGTGTGAGGAGTGACTGGTACATGGACTTCACGGGTCCCCCATGGGTTGTGTTATACCTCGCATTTTGTACATTTGGATATTCCGAGTCAATAGCGGAAAGTTAGGGACAAGGTTATAATTTTTTTTTTTTAGAATGCATAAGTTGTATGTTCATCTTTATTGGTATGGAGCATTAAGGATAAATTTGGAATATGAAAAAACTAGGGGTTAAGAGTTGGAAAAAAATTTCATGAAGTAGCCAAAAAGCCAAGGTGGCCGTGGGCCCCACCCATATGTTGGCCAATTGTTTTAAGCCATAAAGGGGGCCATGTGTTCACTTCATATTTATACATGTATAATTTATGATCATGCAAGACATATTCATCAACCTTAGAAATTTCTAGAAAATTGGCGAAAAATTGGAAAAGAAGAAAAAAAGGGAAAAAAGATGCACATGACCGGCCATGTGCCTATGGCTATATATATATATATATATATGTAAAAGTGATGAAGACATGAGACATATTCATTAATTTGTAAGGCCTAGAAAACTCAAGAGAAAGAAAAGAAAGAGAGAGAAGAGAGAGTCGGCCATGGTGGCCGAACAAGGGTGCCTTGGAAGCTTGGTCAAGAAAATTATTTTCTTCATGCTTTCATACCAATTAGAAGGCCCTTGTTAACTTGGAGTAGTTGTTGGAACAAGGAAACCATTCGTTTTAGCTATGGAGGGTCCTAGCCGAGAAGGGGAATTGAAGGGGAAAAGGTAAGTTTCAATCTTCTCTTCATGTGTTGTGGATGATTTGTACATGTTGAAGTGTGTAGAAATGAATGAGGGTCATGGAATCTTGCATGGAAATGTTGAGCCGTGTATGGTGTTTTGGCCGTATGTATGTTGTGATAAGTAAGAATGATGAATTAAGATTACTTGGTATTGTAGTTGTTGTTTGTTGTGGATTATGTAATGGAAGTGAAGGTTTGATGACTCAAATGGAAGTCGTAATTGTTGTGGGCTGATTTAGAACATAATGCAATTTCGATATAGTTGTTTGAATTGATGAAAATGATAATGCTAACGTATGGAATTGTTGATATAGCTTATGAATTTGGAAGAAGAAAATGTGTTATTGATATTCCTAATGTAGTTGGAAGATTTCGGGTGGAGTGGCCTATTGGTTGGGTTGTTTTAAATATTTTATGGATTGCTTGGAATGTTCTTAAATTATGTGTGAATGGTTGCGGAGAATACATGAGCGTTGGTATTGAATTGATCGTATGTAGTTTACTTGAATATAAATGATATGTTGCCGAATTGTGTAGAAAGGAATTACTAATGTTAGAATGCGTCTTGAATCACTTATGGATATTGTTAGAATGGTTGTTGGTTTGGTTGTTGTTGATTTGGCCGAGTTGAATTCTCGGGAATGTCGAAGTTATAGGGGAAATGCTGCCGAAATTTTTGTAGACAAAGCATTAATTTGGAATTGGATTCTTAAGTGTTATGTGCTAATGGTTGGTACCTATTGACATTATTATAGATTGTGAGAAGTCGAGACGTAAGTTCGGATTAGCTTAGGAAGCGGCTAAGGTATGTAAAGCTCAACTTTTCTTTCTTTGGCATGTCTTAGTTGAAAGTAAGTTATGACGCGAATCTCGAGGTAATTCTATTCCGGTGATCCGAGCATGTTATGATTCTTATTGGCTTCTTGATATTCGTGCTCTTAATGTGGTCAAATCATGGTCCTTATGTCACTTGTATAATTTAATTTCAAAAGTTGCGTAAAGGTTTTGCTTTCAAAAGAGTTTTGTTTCTAAACGATTCCGAAACTACGAACGTCCGTAACTTTCACAGAAAGGCTCGGATCGCTTCAAAATTGTTCGTAGAAGACCTTAATGCGAATAAGGTTACCAACTTTCATAGGCGGGCCCGGGTTGGTCGATGCACATCCGTGGTCCCCGAGATTTTCGTTTGTATAGTCCTGATGACTTTTTGAAAGAACTTAACCTAGTTATCGTTTTCGCTCTCGAGCGTCGCCTACTTATTCATCTGTGAAGTCCGTCACAATGATATATATGACCATGGTTCCTACGGTTTCTTGATATGCTTAGGATATTTGATACGTTCCCGAATGTCGTCCGAAAGGCATTTGGCATGACTAAGTCCCGACTTTTAAATGATAGCTTGTTTTGATTTTTCCATTACATTTTTGAAAGTGTTTTTTTTTAAAATTGCATATAGTTTCTCACGACTCTGCTCGTGCACACTATTGTTACTTCCTTCGCCGAGTCCCGGGGCCGGTTGTTATCGTGCGCGTTATGTTATATTTCCGGAGTATGATATGTCCGGTTCGCCGAGCCCCTTTGGCCGGGAACCGTGGATAATGGTGTTATGATGTGTCCGGTACGCCGCGCCCCTCTTGGCCGGGTACCGTGGTATATATGATGTGTTGTGTGACGGGGATACGGAGATATGAAAACTTCTGGAGTATGATGTGTTATGGCGCCAATGTCAGGAGGGCGACCATATTCTAAGAGCCTATGCATGATTTGTATTTTACTCGGTAAGCATTTTGATATTCGATTATTATACATGTTTTCTTCGTAACTCGCATATGATTTCCGATAATTGACATGCATATGATGGTCTTATTTACCGAGTCCCTCACTAGAGGGTCCGGGACACGTTTTGTGGGCATATGATATGTGATTTTGATAGTCTGGATTATGATCAGTTGGTATCGGAACCGGTGGTGGGGCAAACCCAGTGGTGAGGCAAATGCCACACTGGTTTAGGCGAATCCCACATCGGTTAATGTCAGCTCATATGATATGTTTGATTTTCCGTATATATGAGACAGAAATGGTTTTTTTTTAAAGAAAGCTAAGCATTTTGGCATTCTGGCTATTATATTCACTTTCCGTACTCTTTACTTCGGTTATGATCCTGTTCACTGTATTCTTGCTTTGCATACTCAGTACATATTCCGTACTGACCCTCTTTCTTCGGGGGCTGCGTTTCATGCCGCGCAGGTACACCCAGATGAGCTGAAGATAGTAGTAGAAGATGCTTCAGCGGGATTGGCGAGCTCCATTTTCTCCGGAGTGCTGCCAAGTCAGAGTATTATGTTATGGTTTCATGTTCCGTGTTAGATACTTTGCAGAGAGTGTCGTGGGTATAAGATGTCGGTTATGTAAGCTGCTATGTAAGCCGATGTATTATTACGCATTGTATTATAAGTTTTATATGTTACAGATTTTATTTGACTCGAGAAAGGTAAAAAGTATATTGTTCTTCGAAAAACTTTCATTATGTATTTGTGTTATGATTTGAGGGCCAGCATGGTTACGAGTACTACGAGAGTCAGCGGGTTCGTTCGGCCCTAAATAAGGGTCGGGTGCCCATCACACCCTATCGGATTAAGGGTGTGACAAATTGGTATCAGAGCGGTTCGTCCTAGGGGTTGTCTGCAAAATCGTGTCCAGTAGAGTCCTGTTTATGGTGTGAAGCCGGCCACATTTATAAACAGGAGGCTACAGGGCATCTAGGATGGTTACTCTCCTTTCACCTCTTAGATCGTGCCATAGAGCCGAGTCATAGGAAATGAGATTTCTTATACTAACTTTCGGTTACAGCAAAGGAATGATATCGATCGAAGAAGGTGACTAACGACATGGGAAGTTGCAAAGCACGCAGGTAAGTAAAGGTACAAAAGATATATGTCGAGTACGGTATTGACACGATTGGAGTGAAAAGTTGAAGATTAAAAGGGAAAGTAAACAAGAAAGTGTAACAGGTGCAATTTGAGTTGGACATACGAGGTATGTTTATTATTTTCGTACTGTCGACGATATTGGGAGTCCTGTGTGGTCGTGATGTGATATGATATATACATATATGTATGTGATGATGGCCCTGTGAGGCACTGTTGGTATTTCCTGCGTGCAGGTTCTGGGATAGTAAGGAATACAGAGGAAACTCTGCCAAATTATTTCTAGAAATAATACGAGAATGAGATGTAAGTTTGGAATATGTCTGGGAAAGGTCGTGTCAACAGTAATGATGGGATTTGACTGAGCTGTGAATAGAGCTGCCCTTTAGGAATAAGTTAATTATGGAGTTGGTGATAATAGTAAGCAGGAGGTCGATGGGAATATGGTACTAAGGAATTTGGAATGGACTAACGATAATAAGAGATGATTTAGAAAGGATTGGTAGGTTTGAATAGAGTAATATGTATTAAGGCATCGACTGAGTCAATAAGTAGGAGAAAAATATGATGGGATTATAGTTAAGGAAGTGATGATATGATTAAGATAAGAGTAGGAAGGAAAAAGAGTGGTGACGGATAGGAATGTATGAATAAAACAGCGAGGGAAACGCGTTGTGAGGACGTTTTGGATTTACCCCAGATTATGTGATGAAGGTCATGCGACGAGGTAGACGTAGTCAGGAAGGCGTTAAAGCGTCATATTTCATCAAAGTTTCAAAGTTAAGCGTGCTGGAGTGAGAGTAATTTCAGGATGGGTGACCCCCCTGGAAAGTTTTCTGGAAGTTTTATAAATTTCGATGTAAGAAGCCAATGAGGAGGTAGAGTAATCTAAGGAAGACTAGAGTCTGCGAAGTGGGCAGAAACCTTAAAGAAAGGAATAGGACAGGAGGACGTGGGGCAAAACATAAACGGATAATGGTATAAGCATACCCCTAAAGGGGGGAAGCGGGTGAGAGAAATGCAAGGATGAGATAGAAATAATTGGCACGGTAATGTGTTTGACATGGATGCCTGAGCTACAAATGAGGCCCCTTACTGAAATAAGTTAGTAAGATCGGAGAACCAGCAGTGAGTGGATAAAAGTCATGATGGCATTTGAGGCAGTACGAGAGGCTTTTGCAGAAACCTGGAATGTCAGGACGCTAGAAAATGGACGTGTATGAAGAAAAAGAGTATGACAAGAGGATGGTATTGAATAACTTAAGAGATAGTGTAAAAGATAGTGATGCTATACTAGATCAAGGGCCAAGATGTTAGCTATAGAGGTGTTCGCTAATGCTATCGTAACTTGCAAGTAATAAAGAAGAAGGAATAGGAAAACCCTTTATGGTAGGAAGTGAGGAAGTCAAGAGCGATTGAAGGAAGGGAAGGAAATATGACAAAATAAGACGAGCGGGTTTTGGAATAAACAGGATATGTAGAGTAGGATGAATCAGAGGACGGGAGGACCATGTCTAAGATTGAATGTACTTTATACAAGTTGTACAAGGACCGTGGTGCCACCTGTAAGTGTTGGTATGCGAAGAATAAGACTAAGTAAGTGTTGGATAAGAAGTGTAAAGACTTGGCGAAGACAATTCAGTTGGGATATTTTGGGTACATCACAGAAAAAATGTAACGATGGTTTAAGCTAATTACTAAAATGAAGTTAGTGTTGAGGACAGACGAGACATGGCTAAGGTTGAACTAAGGGTCTATTTCGGTACTAGAGGTAAGACAAGAGAAGGGAAGACAAGGTAGAACACAAGGATTAGTAAAGCGACGCTGAAGCATTTCTTGGGTTAATCTGAACACCTTCGTATATTTTTGCGGAGATGGCGACATAATGTGGGACAGGAGAGTGAAGAGCGAGAAAGATCTTCGAACTAAAGGTACCAAAATGGGCGTTAGCAAAGACAACGAACTCAGGAAGACACTTGGAATGACGGTGACAGTTGGAAAACTTTGAAAGAAAGAGAAAATGTCGTTCTCACGAGTGGGAATAAAAGATTCCACCGGATGTTAGAAGAAGGTTTATGGACCACTAAGTATTCTAAATATGAGAGCACATACTATGAAACTACATGAAGCACCAACGTGGAAACTGTACCCAATCACTATGACAAAAAGTCCGCACCGGGAAGCTAACAAGGAATAAGGACTGACGAAAGGACCGCTGATATAAGGAAATCGGAGATACGAATACTGGTGTTGTAAGATAATCATAAGGGAGTAAGAATTTCCATGACCCTATGCTTTGGAGTTGTATGGCAAGATTTGAGGGATAGTAACAAAGGTGCAAAAGGACGGAAACCCGAACTGATAAACTACAGACAATCACCGCAGTGTATGACTACGAGCAACGAGTATGAGAGGGATAGCCAAGACTACAAAAATGAAGACAAAAATTTGGGTAAGAGTGTGGCACTTGTGAAATTCCGGTCAAATACGCGAAGGTAAAGAAGTGGAAGAAGTGGGCCGCAGGCAATAAAGGAGTCGAGTAAGAATGAGAAGAGACTGACGTATGTTTTAAGGTAGGATTGAGCAACTAATAGTCGAACCTTAAAGAGGAAATAACGGTTCCTAAGGAGAAAAGGATATTACACCCCGTAAATTTTATAGATTGGAATCTGTTGGAGTTATTGTCGATAAGATGCAAAGTCATAGGTGCTTGTGCTACGATTATAAGGGTCCAAGCTCGTGTGGCGGAACAATAACAGGGAGGAGGTGACCTAGGAAGTTGAGGAAGAGATGAAGAATAAATGATCTAAATTCCGAAGTTGGTTATGCAGATTGATGAATGAACGGCATGTGATGGTGTCACGACCCAACCCCGTAGGCCGTGACTAGTGCCCGAGCTGGGCACCCATACACACTCAATAACCGAAATCAGCATACAAACAATCTATACCGACATAGAGATCATACGTGGTTCCAAACTGTCACATACAAACATATAAACTGCATAAAAGCCGGTAAGGATGTCATAATGCATATAACGTGGCAAAGCATACATACACGCAGCCGACAAGGCTGGCACGACGGATGGGCCGCCCAAACACAACTTACTCAACTCATCCGAACCGAACTGTACATAACCCACATCTATGTCTACAGACCTCTAATACAGAACAACAGTAATCGGGATGACGGGACAAAATTTCCCGCCGTACCCCGAATAAACATAATCATATACATCGGGAGAGTATATACCCAAAATATCGGCTCCCGAACAAAGGGAGCACTCGAACAAAGAATGGAATCCTACACCTATGGATCACCAAAACGCGTATCCGAATCGTACCGCGGGCATGAAACGCAGCCCCCGAAGAAAGGGGTCGGTGATTTTAATATGTAGTGAGCATGCAAAGCAGGAAGTACAGAAAACGAAATCATAACCGAAGTAAAGTGCACCGAACGCGAGCATAATAAGCCGAATACCAAGGTACTTACATCTGACCTCCAAATTATACATAAGCGGTACAAAAGACAAATAGGATAATCGTGGATGTCAAAATGCTTCGCTTTCTTTTGAAAAATATATTTCTCGCCGTATATACGGAAATCAAACATACCATACGAGCCGACATTATCCGATTGCCGAGGAGCGTACGGCCCAATCCATATATAACATAATAATCATAACGTACCGTCATATAGTCATACATCATACCCCATATCATATTGTATCATCACATCATCACATATCACATACCACATATACACACATACCACGGCCAGGAACCCAGCGGTAATATCACATATACGCATACCGCGGCCAGGAACCCAGCGGTAATATCACATATACACATACACACCAGAACCCGGCGTAATATCTCATATGCACATACCGCGGTCGTGTACCCAGCGGTCAACATCACATAGTGCGCACGATATCATAACCGGCCCGGGACTCGGCGAAAGAAGTAATAATAGAATGCACAAGCAGATTCATAAGTAACCAAATACGGTTTTAAAACATTTTCAAAGATTTAATAAGTTAATCAAAACGAACCATCGTTTATAAGTCATAACAGTAGTCAAATCAGAGTTTCTTCCGAATACCACTCGGGAACATATCAAACCGAACTTCATAGATCATAGTCACGTATCGGAATCATAAGTATACGAATCAACATTTTAGGCTCAACAAACAGATGTATAATCATACTCAGGGGTTGAAAAGGTAATCATATTAAGTTCTTTTCAAAAAGTCGTTAGTACTACACAAAGAAAAGTCACGGGACCCACGGACGAGCGTCACCCCAATCCGGGCCCGCCTACGAAAATCATAGTCGTCCTATGTTATCGAATCATTGTTACAACTTCAAAAGATAAGTAAACTGATCGTACTTGAAATCGAGATCATAATCGTATCATTTTCTTTCAAAAGTCCTCAGAAGTACATAAAGGAAAGTCGCGGGACCCACGGACGGGTGTCGAACCGAGCCGGGCCCGCCTATGGAAAACATAATTATCATACATCAAGGAATCATTTTTGAGCATATCGAGGCAATCCGAGCCTTTTACGTGAAAGATACGAGCGTTCGTAGTTACGAAACTTTTAAAAGCCAAACTTTTTGTGCCAAAGTTGAAAATCAAATATTTCAAAGGCATAAAGGCCAATATTTCATCATACCAACATACGAATTTCCAAGGAACAAATAGGAGTCATAAACATGCTCGGATTGCGGGAATAGAATTTCCTCGAGGCTCGTGTCATTGTCTATTTGTAACTAGGCATGCCAAAGAAGAAAGAATGGAGCTTTACATACCTCGAACGCACCCAACGCTATCTCAAACTCAAAATAAATCCAACCTACGTCTCGGGCTGCCCAAGGTCTACAAACAAGTCATAATATGCCAAACATTAGCTATGGACGTTTAGGCATTTAATTCCAAACTGACACTAAATTCTACAGAAATTTGGGCAGCATTTCTCCTGTAAATAGGCCATCCCGAGAATTTAACTCGGCTAAATCAATCAACAACAACAACAACCACCAACCTAGCAACATCAATAACCAATCCGGAAGACAATATAACATTAATAAGCCTCTTTTCCATCATTCAACAACATTCATAAATTCAATTCAACGGCTTACCTTCAAGCCAACATCGACGCTTTTACATTCAAATACTAACCCGAACCCATACCAACAATATTTAAAGACATTCCAAGTAATTCATACAACATTTCAAACAATCCAACAATTTCTCCAATCCACCCGAAATCAGTCCCCAAACCCGAGAACCTCACTTTAACACATTCCTCATTTTCAAATCATGATTTGCCTCCACAATTCACATTCTAACAATGCTATTCTCATCAATATACAATTTAAATTAAATACGCAATAATCTTCAAATCAGTCCGCAACATTTACAACATCAATTTGAGTCATTAAAACTCATTTCCAACATAGAATTCATTACGACAACCACTAAAACACTAAGCGACATTAATTCATTTCTTGGCACATAAATGGCCTACATTCGGCCAACATACCAACATGCACATATGGATAATTCTCATTCATTTCTTCACACTACAACCATAAACATACTATCTAGGCATTAACTCATGGCTTCAACACAACACAACACACACACACCTCACACGGCCATATACTACATACACAACCTTCATTCCAACATACCATATTTCATGATTTTCCTTCATTTTAACATACTACAACATGCATACAACCTTTATAACACATAAACAAGATCAAATCTTACCTTTCTTCCTTCAACTTCACAATAGGCTAGGGTTTCCAAGGATGAAAACTAGCGGGTTGATCGCTCCAACAACACTTCCACGCTACTTAGGGACCTCCAATTAGTGGATTTGCATCAACAAAATATTTTTAGAAGGGCTTGAATGAAAGTTGGCTTTTCTCTTGGGTTGGCCGAGAGCCTCCTTTTGTGGGTTCTTCAACTTCTAATTTTTCTAAGTGTTGAGAAATGAACTTGGATGACTTAGAAGTCATCTTTTGTATACTAGCAAGACTTGTACATGTGTCTATGGCCCACACCAATGTGTTGGAGCAATAAAAATTGAACACAAAATATGTGGGACCAACCAACAAACCACACGGCCACAACAAGCAAAAATGCATGATTTTCAAGTTCCATAATTTCCAATTTTGGTCCCAAATTTTCCTAATTGTTCCATGCCAACAAATTCATGCACAACTTATGTCTCAAAATAAAATCGAAGGTCAAAAGTCCCGACTTTGTATCCCGGAATGGTTTTGTCCCCAACTTATCATAATTAAACCGGATGGTCCCAATGTACAAATTACGGGATATAACATCCTTCCCCCCTTTAGAACATTCGTCCTCGAATGTTAGATTAAACTTACGGGATCTTATAAACACTCGGGGAGTTTCTTTCACAATTATCACAAACGCTTCATACATCAATCAAGATAACCAATTAAAGAGTCTAAATTACCCGTACCCCCGTCCGGTGGCGCCCCCGATCCTCGTCCCCGGTCAACGCATAGGCGGTTTGATGGACCGCCAGAACTGGAGGCTCCGCCACGGCCTCTGCCACGGCCTGCTGGCGTCGGCATGCCCCGCCCCATCGGGCGCATAGCTACGAAAGGTGAAGACGAACCGGCAACTGACCCGGTAGGCTGAGCTGCTCCCCCTGCACTGCCCCCGAGTGGACAATCTCTCATATAGTGGCCCTGCTGGCCACAGGTAAAGCAAGCACCCGTGGCACGACGACAATCCCCCCGAGTGACGCCCCCTACAGTAAGGACATCGGGGTAGGGGTGGCCTCAACTGGCTGGACCCTTCGTCCATCTGTGAGCCCGAAGCCCTGGAGCTCTGCCCTGCCTCTAAATACCCCGCACCATCTGGTCTCCAGCCGGGGGAGCCGGGGGGGGTGTGTCTGGTCCGGGCCGGGGAGAATATCTCGCTCGCCGTCCGCTGAGGCCGCCTGCCTCGAGACTCCCCAGAATATGCCGCGGATCTGGCCCTCTTGGGCTGGCCCTGGTCATAATCCCTGTCAGGCTGGTGCCCTCTGCGTCTGTCCTCCATGCCCTGGGCATGGGCCTGTATACGGGCAATATCCATACCGGGCTGGGCCGCCAACACCAAGCAGCTGTCAACGAAGTACTGGTCCAGCCCCACTATAATGTACCCCTGCGGCATCCGGTCGGTCATACGGCCCTACATATGCAGCGCATATGCTGCCGGCGAATCGAACTCAAATTGTCCCGACCGGCCCCGCTCGCTTCAACAACAGAATCCGTCTACCCCCGGCTCGCCCTGCCTCCGAGGGCGAGGGGAAACGGGCCATGAAGGCCTCTCGTAAACTCGCCCCATACGGCTGGAGGGGCGCCGCCGCCTACGGGATGCGCATCCACGACTCATACCAATTAGTCACACATCGTGTTACCGCCGGTATGACTCCATCTCAACCGACTCGTCTCGGAAGCACTAATCAATCGCAGGGTACGCTGCATCTGTCGGACGAACTCATGAGGGTCCTCTGCGGGCTTTGACCCTAAAAACTCTAGTGGACCACAAAGCGGAAAATCACGGGCCCCCTCTGACTGTCGCGCCTGTCTACACGATCCCTCCCCCCGGCTCTGTCCGTGGACACCTTACCTGCTACCAACCGGTCAATAATCGGACCGCTCTCTCCCGGGTCCCATCATCCGCCCCCGGGCCGGGGGCGGAGGTACGGTAATGGTGCCGCGGGAGCCGGCGGTGGAGCCGCCCGTGTCGCAAGCTCGTGGTCGCTCCAAATCCTTCGATATCGGCGGCGTAGCGAACTAGCCATCGGAGGCACCATCTCTGGCTCAATATGAGCACGAGCCCTAGTAGCTATCCGGGCCCGGCTGGTCTCACCGGCTTTGCCGTAGACTTGCTCCTTCTCGCGGCGCCGTGGCCTTCCTTGGAGGCATCGGCGAAATCATAACACTTCGTCGAGAAGGGTCATCCCGATAACACAAGGCTCTATCGCACGATCTAAGATCGAAGGAAAGATAACACC
Source organism: Lycium ferocissimum (assembly GCF_029784015.1). Lineage (NCBI taxonomy): Eukaryota > Viridiplantae > Streptophyta > Magnoliopsida > Solanales > Solanaceae > Lycium > Lycium ferocissimum. The sequence goes on along the minus strand of NW_026727157.1, from coordinate 20,630 downwards.
TAAATGTCTCGTAGCCTCGCTCGTTTATAGATGTGGTACACAACACACCGATAAACAAGACTCTACTAGACACGGTTTGTAGACATTCCGAGGACGAACTGCTTCGATACTACTCGTCACGACCCAACCCCGTAGAGTCAGTGACTAGTGCCCGAGCCGGGCACCCATACGCACTCAATAACCGAAATCAGCATACAAACAATCTATACCAATATAGAGATCATACGTGGTTCCAAACTGTCACATACAAACATATAAACTGCACAAAATCCGGTAAGGCTGTCATAATGTATATAACGTGGCAAAGCATACATACAGGCAGCCGACAAGTGGGCACGGCGGATGGGCCGCCCAAACACAACTTACTCAACGCATCCGAACCGAACCGTACATAACCCACATCTATGTCTACGTACACTTAATACAGAACAACAGAATCAGATGACGGGATAGGGCCCCGCCGTACCCTGAATAAACATAATCATATACATCGGGAGAGTATATACCCAAAATATCGGCTCCAGAACAAAGGGAGCACTCTGAACAGCAGAATGGGAATCCTACACCGGTGGATCACCAAAACGCGTATCGAATCGTACCGCGGGCATGAAACGCAGCCCCGAAGAAAGGGGTCGGTACGGAATATGTACCGAGTATGCAAAGGAAGTACGAAAATGAAATCATAACCGAAGTAAAGTGCACCGAACGCGAGCATAATAAGCCGAATACCAAGGTACTTACATCTGACCTCCAAATTATACATAAGCGGTACAAAAGACAAATAGGATAATCAGGATGTCAAAATGCTTCGCTTTCTTTTGAAAAATATTTATCGCTCGTATATACGGAAATCAAACATACCATACGAGCTGACATTATCCGATTGTCGAGGAGCATACGGCCCGATCCATATATAACATAATAATCATAACGTACCGTCATATTGTCATACATCATACCCCATATCATATTGTATCATCACATCATCACATATCACATACCACATATACACACATACCACGACCAGGAACCCAGCGGTAATATCACATATACGCGTACCGGCCGGGAACCCGGTAATATCACATATACACATATATATATATACGCGGCCGGGAACCCGGTGGTAATATCTCATATGCACATACGCGGTCGGTACCCGGCGGTCAACATCACATAGTGCGCACGATATCATAACTTAGGCCGGGACTCGGCGAAAGAAGTAATAATAGAATGCACAAAGCGCGTATTCATAAGTAACCAAATGCGGTTTTAAAACATTTTCAAAGATTTAATAAGTTAATCAAAACGAACCATCGTTTATAAGTCACAACAGTAGTCAAATCAGATTTTCTTTCGAATACCACTCGGGAACATATCAAACCGAACTTCAGAGATCATAGTCACGTATCGGAATCATAAGTATACGAATCAACACTTTAGGCTCAACAAACAGATATATAATCATACTCAGGGGTCGAAAAGGTAATCATATTAAGTTCTTTTCAAAAAGTCGTTAGTACTACACAAAGAAAAGTCGCGGGACCCACGGACGAGCGTCACCCCAATCCGGGCCCGCCTACGAAAATCATAGTCGTCCTATGTTATCGAATCATTGTTACAACTTCAAAAGATAAGTAAACTGATCGTACTTGAAATCGAGATCATAATCGTATCATTTTCTTTCAAAAGTCCTCAGAAGTACATAAAGGAAAGTCGCGGGACCCACGGACGGGTGTCCACCCGAGCCGGGCCCGCCTATGGAAAACATAATTATCATACATCAAGGAATCATTTTTGAGCATATCGAGGCAATCCGAGCCTTTCTGTGAAAGATACGAGCGTTCGTAGTTACGGAACTTTTAAAAGCCAAACTTTTTATGCCAAAGTTGAAAGTCAAATATTTCAAAGGCATAAAGGCCAATATTTCATCATACCAACATACGAATTTCCAAGGAACAAATAGGAGTCATAAACATGCTCGGATTGCGGGAATAGAATTTTCTCGAGGCTCGTGTTATTGTCTATTTGTAACTAGGCATGCCAAAGAAGAAGGAATGGAGCTTTACATACCTCGATCGCACTAACGCTATCTCAAACTCAAAATAAATCCAACCTACGTCTCGGGCTGCCCAAGGTCTACAAACAAGTCATAATATGCCAAACATTAGCTATGGACGTTTAGGCATTTAATTCCAAACCGACACTAAATTCTACGAAATTTGGGCGAGCATTTCTCCCGTAAATAGGCCACCCCCGAGAATTTAACTCGGCCAAATCAATCAACAACAACAACAACAACCAACCTAGCAACATCTATAACCAATCCGGAAGACAATATAACATCAATAAGCCTCTTTTCCATCATTCAACAACATTCATAAATTCAATTTAACGGCTTACCTTCAAGCCAACATCGACGCTTTTACATTCAAATACTAACCCGAACCCATACCAACAATATTTCAAGACATTCCAAGCAATTCATACAACATTTCAAACAATCCAACAATTTCTCCAATCCACCCGAAATCAGTCCCCAAACCCGAGAACCTCACTTTAACACATTCCCCATTTTCAAATCATGATTTGCCTCCACAATTCACATTCTAACAATGCTATTCTCATCAATATACAATTTACATTAAATACGGAATAATCTTCAAATCAGTCCGCAACATTTACAACATCAATTTGAGTCATTAAAACTCATTTCCAACATAGAATTCATTACGACAACCACTAAAACACTAAGCGACATTAATTCATTTCTTGGCACATAAATGGCCTACATTCGGCCAACATACCAACATGCACATATGGATAATTCTCATTCATTTCTTCACACTACAACCATAAACATACTATCTAGGCATTAACTCATGGCTTCAACACAACACAACACACACACACCTCACACGGCCATATACTACATACACAACCTTCATTCCAACATACCATATTTCATGATTTTCCTTCATTTTAACATACTAAAACATGCATACAACCTTTATAACACATAAAAAAGATCAAATCTTACCTTTCTTCCTTCAACTTCACAATAGGCTAGGGTTTCCAAGGATGAAAACTAGCGGGTTGATCGCTCCAACAACACTTCCACGCTACTTAGGGACCTCCAATTAGTGGATTTGCATCAACAAAATATTTTTAGAAGGGCTTGAATGAAAGTTGGTTTTTCTCTTGGTTGGCCGAGAGCCTCCTTTTGTGGGTTCTTCAACTTCTAATTTTTCTAAGTGTTGAGAAATGAACTTGGATGACTTAGAAGTCATCTTTTGTATACTAGCAAGACTTGTAAATGTGTCTATGGCCCACTCCAATGTGTTGGAGCAATAAAAATGAACACAAAAATATGTGGGACCAACCAAACAACCACACGGCCACAACAAGCAAAAATGCATGATTTTCAAGTTCCATAATTTCCAATTTTGGTCCCAAATTTTTCTAATTGTTCCATGCCAACAAATTCATGCACAAATTATGTCTCAAAATAAAATCGAAGGTCAAAAGTCCCGACTTTGTATCCCGGAATGGTTTTGTCCCCAACTTATCATAATTAAACCGGATGGTCCCAATGTACAAATTACGGGATATAATAGATGGCTATAAAAGGAACTCCCCCGAGATGCTTATGAGACCCCGCAGGACTAGTTGAACATTCGAGGACGAATGTTCTAAAGGGGGGAAGGATGTTATACCTCGCATTTTGTACATTTGGATATTCCGAGTTAATGGCGAAAAGTTAGGGACAAGGTTATAATTTTTTTTTTAGAATGCATAAGTTGTATGTTCATCTTTATTGGTATGGAGCATTACGGATAAATTTGGAATAAGGAAAAACTAGGGGTTAAGAGTTGAATTTTTTTTCATAGCCAAAAAAGCCAAGGTAGCCGTGGCCCCACCATATGTTGGCCAATTGTTTTAAGCCATAAAGGGGGCCATGTGTTTACTTCATATTTATACATGTATAATTTATGATCATGCAAGACATATTCATCAACCTTAGAAATTTCTAGAAAATTGGCGAAAAATTGGAAAAGAAGAAAAAAAGGGAAAAAAGATGCACATGACCGGCCATGTGCCTATGGCTAGATATATATATATGTAAAAGTGATGAAGACATGAGACATATTCATTATTTTGTAAGTCCTTGAAAACTCAAGAGAAAGAAAAGAAAGAGAGAGAAGAGAGAGTCGGCCATGGCGGCCGAACAAGGGTGCCTTGGAAGCTTGGTCAAGAAAATTATTTTCTTGACATATTTCGCATGAATGACTAAATTCTTTGTTGTGGAAATATAAGCCGAAACAATTTTTTCATTATAAACAATTCGTATCTACAAAGTTATACTATTAGAACCCGTAGGTCAACCGTATTTTTATGGATCCTTAATACCGGGTGCTAACACCTTCCCTCAGTGGGATCGCCAACCCTTACCCGAACTTTGGTTATATTAGGATTCTTTTAAATTTTAACCATTTTGAATGAACTCTTTCGAACCTTTTTCTAATTTCCTGGAAATTGGGTGGCGACTTTAAAATAAAGTCCATTTAGAGCACCATCCACGTAGAAGTATATTTTTTTTTCTTTTTTTCCGATACGATTGACAACCGTATTTCCCCGGACACTTTTCTTTTTAAATGAGGCAAGTGCAAATACGAATTAGAAAAAATACAACCCGCTACACTCACTTCCATGATACATTGATATTGCATTGTTATGGTACTGAGGATGGAAAGTAAGAAGGAAATATTCATTGAAACACATTATATATCGAGTCATCTCTGGGTTGTGTGCGGAATGACTTATACGAGGCGTATGGGAGGAAGTCATTTCGGGATGTGGGAGTGGCTGGTACATGGACTTCACGGGTCCCCCATGGGTTGTGTTATACCGCATTTTGTACATTTGGATATTCCGAGTTAATAGCGGAAAGTTAGGGACAAGGTTATAATTTTTTTTTTTTTTAGAATGCATAAGTTGTATGTTCATCTTTATCGGTATGGAGCATTAAGGATAAATTTGGAATATGAAAAAAACTAGGGGTTAAGAGTTGGAAAAATTTTCATGAAGTAGCCAAAAAGCCAAGGTGGCCGTGGGCCCCACCCATATGTTGGCCAATTGTTTTAAGCCATAAAGGGGGCCATGTGTTCACATTCATATATATATACATGTATAATTTATGACCATAAGACATATTCATCAACCTTAGAAATTTCAAGAAAATCTGGCTAAAAATTGGAAAAGAAGAAAAAAAGGAAAAAAGATGCACATGACCGGCCATGTGCCTACTTATATATATATATATATATATATATATGTAAAAGTGATGAAGACATGAACATATTCATTAATTTGTAAGGCTAGAAAATTCAAGAGAAAGAAAGAAAAGAGAGAGAGAGAACGGCCATGGTGGCCGAACAAGTGGTGCCTGGAAGCTTGGTCAAGAAAATTATTTTCTTCATGTTTTCATACCAATTAGAAGGCCCTTGTTAACTTGGAGTAGTTGTTGGAACAAGGAAACCATTCGTTGTTAGCTATGGAGGTCCCAGCCAGGAAGGGGAATTGAAGGGGAAAAGGTAAGTTTCAATCTTCTCTTCATGTGTTGTGGATGATTTGTACATGTTGAAGTGTGTAGAAATGAATGAGGTCATGGAATCTTGCATGGAAATGTTGAGCCGTGTATGGTGTTTTGGCCGTATATATGTTGTGATAAGTAAGAATGATGAATTAAGATTACTTGGTATTGTAGTTGTTGTTTGTTGTGGATTATGTAATGGAAGTGAAGGTTTGATGACTCAAATAAGTCGTAATTGTTGTGGGCTGATTTAGAACATAATGCAATTTCGTATAGTTGTTTGAATTGATGAAAATGATAATGCTAACGTATGGAATTGTTGATATAGCTTATGAATTTGGAAGAAGAAAATGTGTTATTGATATTCCTAATGTAGTTGGAAGATTTCGGTGGAGTAGCCTATTGGTTGGGTTGTTTTAAATATTTTATGGATTGCTTGGAATGTTCTTAAATTATGTGTGAATGGTTGCGGAGAATACATGAGCGTTGATATGAATTGATCGTATGTAGTTTATTTGAATATAAATGATATGTTGCCGAATTGTGTAGAAAGGAATTACTAATGTTAGAATGCGTCTTGAATCACTTATGGATATTGTTAGAATGGTTGTTGGTTTGGTTGTTGTTGATTTGGCCGAGTTGAAGTCTCGGGGATGTCGAAGTTATAGGGGAAATGCTTTACAAATTTTTGTAGACAAAGCATTAATTTGGAATTGGATTCTTAAGTGTTATGTGCTAATGGTTGGTACCTATTGACATTATTGTCAGATTGTGAGAAGTCGAGACGCAAGTTCGGATTAGCTTAGGAAGCGGCTAAGGTATGTAAAGCTTAACTCTTCTTTCTTTGGCATGTCTTAGTTGTAAAGTAAGTTATGACACGAATCTCGAGGTAATTCTATTCCGGTGATCGAGCATGTTATGATTCTTATTGGCTTCTTGATATTCGTCCTCTTAATGTGGTCAAATCATGGTCCTTATGTCACTTGTATAATTTAATTTCAAAAGTTGCGTAAAGGTTTTGCTTTCAAAAGAGTTTTTGTTTCTAAACGATTCCGAAACTACGAACGTCCGTAACTTTCATAAAGGCTCGGATCGCTTCAAAATTGTTCGTAGAAGACCTTAATGAATAAGGTTACCAACTTTCATAGGCGGGCCCGGTTGGTCGATGCACATCCGTGGTCCCCGAGATTTTCGTTTGTATAGTCCTGATGACTTTTTGAAAGAACTTAACCTAGTTATCGTTTTCGCTCTCGAGCGTCGCCTACTTATTTATCCGTGAAGTCCGTCCCAATGATATATATGACCGTGGTTCCTACGGTTTCTTGATATGCTTAGGATATTTGATACGTTCCCGAATGTCGTCCGAAAGGCATTTGGCATGACTAAGTCCCGACTTTTAAATGATAGCTTGTTTTGATTTTTCCATTACATTTTTGAAAAGTGTTTTTTTTTAAATTGCATATAGTTTCTCACGACTCTGCTCGTGCACACTATTGTTACTTCCTTCGCCGAGTCCCGGGGCCGGTTGTTATCGTGCGCGTTATGTTATATTTACCTCGAGTATGATGTGTCCGGTTCGCCGAGCCCCTTGGCCGGGAACCGTGGATAATGGTGTTATGATGTGTCCGGCACGCGCGCTCCTCTTGGCCGGGTACCGTGGTATATATGTGTCTATGGTGTGGGGGATACGGAGATATGAAAACACGGAGTATGATGTGTTATGGCGCCAATGTCGAGAGGGCGACCATATTCTAAGAGCCTATGCATGATTTGCATTTTACTCGCAAGCATTTTGATATTCGATTATTATACATGTTTTACGCAAATCGCATATGATTTCCGATAATTGACATGCATATGATGGTCTTATTTACGAGTCCCTCACTAGAGGGCCGGACACGTTTTGTGGGCATATGATATGTGATTTTGATAGTACGGATTATGATCGCTTGATATCGGAACCGGTGGTGGGGCAAACCCGGTGGTGAGGCAAATGCCACAATCGGTTTAGGCGAATCCCACATCGGTTAATGTCGCCTCGTATGATATGTTTGATTTTCCGTATATGAGTATTTTCGCAATGGTTTTAAAGAAAGTTAAGCATTTTGGCATTCGGCTATTATATTCACTTTTCGTACTCTTTACTTAGGTTATGATCTGTTCACTATATTTTTACTTTGCATACTCGGTATATTCCGTCGACCCTTTCTTCGGGTCGTTTAATGCCGTCGCGTATACCTGTATGAGTCAAGATAGTAGTAGAAGATGCTCAAAGGATTGGCGAGCTCCATTTTCTCTCTAAGTCTTCGCCAAGTCGATATTATGTTATGGTTTCATGTTCCATGTTAGAGACTTTACGGACGAGTGTCGTGGGTATAAGATATCGGTTATGTAAGCGGCCATATAAGTCGATGTATTATTACGCATTGTATTATAAGTTTTATATATTCTGATTTTATTTGACTGAGAAAGGTAAAAAGTATATTGTTCCTCGAAAAACTTTCATTATGTATTTGTGTTATGATTTGAGGGCCAGCATGGTTACGAGTACTACGAGAGTCAGGGGGTTCGCTCAGCCCTAAATAAGGGTCGGGTGCCCATCACACCCTATCGGATTAAGGGTGTGACAGGTTGTGCTGGCGAGATGTGATGTTCCATCAGTCGGAGTGCATGTGTACGGTGCATATGCATTGCATTCATCATTTATTCGTTATTGCATTGCATTGTACCTATTTATTTTATGTGATATTATTGTAATATGATTGTGATATACTGGTTCGGAATGTTATATTGAGACTTGGCACAGTTGGGTTTAGATGCTATAATATAGGTGATGACTTGTTGTACTATGATTGTGAAATACTGGTTCGGAATGTTATACTGAGACTTGGCACAGTTGGGTTTAGTTGCTATAACATAGGTGATGACTTGTTGTGCTATGATTGTGAAATACTGATTCGGATTGGTTACCCTGAGACTTGGCATAGTTGGGTTTAGATGCTATAACATAGGTGATGACTTGTACCGTAGTTATTGATTCGTGTTGACTTGTACCTTGTTGTTTTACGTGTTTCACTTGCTTTGTTGTCTTTATATACGTTAGCTAGTCTTAGTCGCCTATAATACCTACCAGTACTTGTTGTTGTACTGCCCTGCACGTGCTGCATTATTATATGAGTGCAGAGTACCAGGTTGAATCTACTTCTTCCCCTCATGGCTGATTATCGAGGTTGCTGCCGAGTCTTTTCAGGGTGAGCATGAGGACGTTCGCTGCCGAAGACTCTTCTATTACTTATGTCTTACTTTTCATTCCGAGACATGATTTGAGACTGTTTATTTATTATTATCACTATTCAGACTTGTAGTATTTGACTTAGATGCTCTTGTATGACCAGACCAGATGCTGGGGTGAATTTCATTTACTTCCGCATTTATTTATATTATATCTGTGAGACTTACGTTATTTTACTTTCTTTCGCTATTTTTATCATTTGTTGAATGTTAGGTTAAGGGTTCGCTTACCAAGGTGGGAAAGGTAGGTGCCTGCACGACTTAATGAAAATGGGTGGCCGACAAGTTGGTATCGCAGCCCCAGGTTACCCGGTCTATAATACAGGCGTGTCTAGTAGTCTCGGGATCGATACGATGAGCTTCGTACTTATCTACGAGAGGCTATTGGACATTTAGGAAACTTTCAATTCTTTCATCTCCCGTTCGACTTCATTTGAATTAGTATCTAGTCGATTTCAATTAGTATCTGAAATTTCTTATCTTAATCACCCATGGAGGGTGGAAACTTGTCCTTAAATACTTATGCAAATGGTTAGTCTATGACGTGTTGTGGTATGATATGAGATGTGTTATTCTGATTCGGGCACGTGATCAAGTTCAGTCTTTAGTTATGGCCTAAGGATTCGATAGTGCGGAGTCGCGATTAGATTGGTTGTTGTGTGGAGTCGCAATTAGACTCATTTATGGTGGGCGTTCGTAAGAAATGGGGAAGATAGTTTAGAGAGTTACAGGGTCTCTATTTTCAGCATTGGGTTGCTCGGAAGTGACAAAGTGCATTAATGGCATGACAATAGTGGTTTGCTCGATGATCTGATCAGTTTGGGAAAAACGTCGGCTTCGTCAGGGCTTTATGATAGTGTGCATGACACTGGTGTGCTAATGGCAGGTCAATGATTCAGCAGCGGTAGAGTATTAGACGTCGATATGTGAGGATAAGTGTAAGTTCGGTAATGACCATTGAATTTGGGAAAACGTATTGTGATTGCGAGTAATAAAGAAAAGAAGTTGACAATAAGGACATGAAGGAGGACTTTTGTGGAAAGCGTGTAGCGGAATGAGACTTCATAGAATATCTTAGACATGAGTACTTTTCGTGAGATTGGGAAGGAAAAAATTGGTATCTGACATAGTTGTCAGGTTAAGGTTGCGACTAGTGCTAAGGGTCATTCTTGTTATGGACTCGTTGGTGTTAACAGACTACTCTGCTATGAAGAAAATGTTATGGGCAACTCGATTGATCGGTAAATTTTATTGAGTTGTAGGCTTCTGAGGAGCTAGTAATCAACTGATATAAATGACTTCAATTATGGGCGTATGCGATGAGTTAATGACTTGAGGAGTTACTGGTTGTCACACTTAGATTTGAGGAGAAATATTGATATTTTTTTGTGGTTTGTTTGGCTTAGATGGATGACTTATTTAGAGGATCGAGTGGATTTGAGTGTTTGTTAGTTGATAGTGATAAAAGTGATTGAAATGAAATACGGAAACTGAAGGATTACAATGAGGCATCTTGCTATCTAGTTCAGGGGAACAAGGTTCGTAAGACTTGAGGTGAGGTAGTCGGGGTGTGACCGATGAGGTTGATTGGTGTCTTCAAAGTTAAGGGTAGAAAGGAAATTGTTAAAGTAAGAGTTAGTGAGGTGAGAGCTTGGTTGCGATTGTACAGTGTAGAGTGGGCTTGAGGGTTTATGGATGAGTTGGGATGTTCGGTTATGTCATAGACTAATAGAGGTCAGTGGCGGACTAAGGTTGGGAACCCTGTATTCATTGTATAAAATTGACTAGATCCCGCTACTAATGGTGTTATTACTCGGCTTGTGCGATTGAATAAGAAGGGATTGTTGTGCGAGTGGTTAGAGGTGTCCAGATTCAATAATTGAGGTAAGAGGTCATTCTTCGAGGACTAGTAACGTTAAGGATTTGAATAAGGGATTAGTAAACATGGATACTTGAAACGGTAGATCAATGATGGGTTAACTGAGTTAAGTTGGGGATAACATTTTAGAAATTGAGTAAGGAAATTCAGGCAAGGACGCTTCAGTGAGATACATGAGGATATTAGTAAGACTAGAGATGTGATACGTCGGACTTGGGATTATGTGATACGCTGGATTTAGAGAGTTTTCAGTTTAGAGTTGAGTGATTTAAGGGAAAACTATAATGAATAGAGTGTATGACCTACTATTATCTCCAGGTGTGATTCAGCTATTGTGCGAGACTTATGGTTATGTGATAGACTACTGAGTGGGTTCGAGTAATGGTTAGACGATGTCGGTGTATGTGAACTGATAGAAATTGAGGAATTAAAGAGTCAAGAAAAGATATAGTTGATTGTGAATTGATAAGAAAAAGGTACATCTTGGGGATTTCTTGGGTCAGTATGGATTGTGGTGTCATTTTCTTGCATATACCAGATAGGGTGTGATTGTTGTGTAGCTTAAAGAAGGAAGTCTACGAAAATGGACCAAGCGAGATGATGAGGTCTCGTGAGGATTCGTGATTAGCAATTAGTGGGAAACAAGTTTCAGGTAACGAACATGTTAAGGCTTATGGAAGTGTGTGGTTCACAGTTGAAGAATTTCGTAACACTCTTCCGTGGATGAGTTAGTGTAGTTTAAGGGAAACAAATTGTGGAAATCCCTATTATGTGAAGGCCAGAGTAATATTTTCGAGATGCGATCATATTCGTGGTAGTGTATTATGTTGCAAATAATATTGACTAGATAGCTGGGGTGACCACTTTGGATATTAAGGACTTGGGAGTAATTACGTGAGATTTAGAACGAAAGTTCTAAGATTGGATACTTTTGAAAAATTTATGGGCATATCAAAGTGATACAATGAGAGTTTCGATGGTTAAATAATTATTATATGAGGCTTTAGGTTTTGCGTCGAAAAGTTCGGGAATGTATCGGATTTGCGTGTCGGGTAAAGGTTGAGAAGCATGAAAAATTGGAATCGTAAGGTATAGGTCTTTGGTACTAAGTTGATAACTTGGATAGGACTCAACTTGTGGAGTCGAGCGTGACAGACAGGATTTGTTATATGTGAGTAAAAGATTAGAATTGGCCGCCACAGATGTGTTGTAGGACTGTGATTGGTTTCGAAAATGTGGAGTCAGTTCGAGTGACTATTGGTGGTATACAAGGGTGCTACATTCATTCAGGGTCGAAATTGTCCGAGTTAAGCTTGTTGGACTATGTTTATCTTCCCAAGAGGATCTATGGGTTTCCAGTAAATCACCTGTAAGGATTTGATGTGTTATATCCCGTATATTGTATGTTGGGGTATTCCGAGCTAGTCGTGATAAGTTAAGGACAAGACTATTTTGGAATACTAGGTAGAGACTCTTAACCTCCAATTTTGTCTTATTGCACAAGTTGCTTATAATTTTATTCCGTATGGAATATTGAGGAAGATTGGGGGTTAGAGGTTAATTAAGGAAGTTAAGGATTTCATGAAAAAGGCCATAAGTGGTCGTGTGTGGGTGTAGGCCCCACCCATGGCTTAGCCAAATTTGATTAGCTCAAGCCATGGTGGGGGCATGTGTCCACACTTGTATGGATAATATATATAGATAATGGATGACCAAGCAAGGCAATTATTCATCATTTCAAACTCAAGAAACTTGGAGAAACTTTCGCCCATGGCTAGCCGAAATTGAGGGTTGGGAGAATTGATCAAAAAAAATAATTTTTCTAGCTTTTCAACCAATTGGAAGGTCCTTATTAATGTGGAGTAGTTGTTGGAGCAATCAAACCATTCATTTTTGCAATTTACAACCCTAGCCAAGTTGAGAAGTTAAGTGGAAAAGGCAAGGTTTAATCTTCTTTTACATGTGTTATGGATGGTTTGAACGTGTTGTAGTGTGTAGAAATAAATGAAATTCATGGAACCATGTATGTTGATGTTGAGCCGTGTAGGGGCTGATTTTATAAAATATGGTGAATTGATTTTAATTGATATTTTGGTTGTTGTTGTTGTGGATTCCATGGTAGAAATGAAGATTTAATGATTCAAGTTGAAGTTGTAATCGTTTGTGGGCTGTTTTAGAAGCTAATGTGATTTTAATATAGTTTCTTGTATTATGAGAATGAAGTTGTTAACGTGTGGATTGTTGGTATAGTTCATGAACTTGAAGAGGGAATGTGTTGTTGTTGTTCTTATTGAGTTTGGAGGTTTCGGGTTATGTTGTAGGTTGGTTGGGCTGTTTGAAATATTGTGTGGATCGGTTGAAGTGTTCTCGAGTCTTGTTTGAATGGTCTCGGATTAGTACTTGAACGTGTGACCATTGGTGTTGCCTTGATTGTATGTGGTTGATTTGAATGAAAATGAAATGCCGTCGAATTATGTAGAAAGGAGTTACTAACGTTAGAATACGTTTGAATTAATTGTTGATGTTGTTAATATGGGTGTTGGTATTGTTGTTGATGATTTGGCGCAGTTGAATTCTCGGGTTTGTTGAATTTATAAAGGAAATGCTGTCCGAATTTACGTAAATGAAGTTAGCTTAGGATTGGATTCCTAAGTACCTATAGCTAATGTTTGGTATCTAATGACATTGTTGTAGATCTTGGGAAGCCAGGAAACTTAAGTTCGGATTAGCTTAGGAAAGCGAGACGAGGTATGTAAAGCCTATCCTTTCTTTCTTTTGGCATGTCTTAGATGTAAGTAAGATACGATACGAGCCTCGGGGTAACTCTATTCATAAGTTCCGAGCATGTCTACGATTATTCAACATATTAGCCTTCTTAATATGGTCGAGCCATTGCCCTTGAGTCTTTTGTATGACTGGATAGTACATGATGCATAGAGAGATCCTATTCCTAAAGGATTCTATAATGAATAAGGTCCGTAACTTTCATAGGCGGCCTCGGATTTCTTTGATATGTTCATAGAGGGTTCTATAACGAATAATGTCCGTAACTTTCATGGGCGGGCTCGGATTGGTTTGATGCAGGTCTACGATCCCTGAGCCTCTATTTAACGTAGTCCTAATGGCATTTAGAACGGATTTAACATGACTATCGTTTTAACCCTCGGGCGCTGATTAGTTTACTTGTCTATAGAGTCTTAAAAGATGATTTATATGCATATGGTTTCTCACTACTCGCTCGTGCTTGCTATTACTTCTTTCTTCGAGTCCGGCCAGGGACACGTATTCGTCACAACTCCACCGCATTATTCACCGAGTCCCTCACTAGAGGGCCGGGACACGTTATATGTATATGTATATGATGATATGATGACATGATGATATGATGATACGGGGGATGGTGGCCGGATGGCATATGATGATTGATTCACCGAGTCCCTCACTGAAGGTCGGGACACGTTATATATGCATACGTACATGATGATTATTTACTATGTCACTCGATCATAATGGGGGTATGATATTGACACGCATGATTTATGTTTCAGAGGCAAGCCTTATGGTTTTCTAGTTATTGTACTTGTTTCTGTAATCCTTATTTCGGTTATGATCCGGTTACGGTATTTCATGCTTTACATACTCAGTAAATATTTGTTACACCTTGGAAAATTTTGCGTTATCAATACTGTGGGCGGCTTAGTATGAGCTCAGGGGAGAGCAGTAGTACACAACGATTATGGATGAAGATTATGTTATACGAGCATAAGAACATATATATGACATTTGGAGATTGTATGGGGTAAATCGGTTAACATGATCACTCGATGATAGCCCTCGAAACCATGAGTTAAGGTGGGCCCACATGTCGGGATTTTGTAAAGGATATATTAAAAGTGATACAAGTAGTACATGGAAAGTTGAGCAAGTCCTAAGAAGGACCCATAAGCCAAATATGGACATAAGCCCTCGAAAAGGACGATTTAAGGAATCGTTTTCAGATGATCTGACTTGGAGGGGCAAAAACGTCATTATAAGTTTGGAATTTGGAAAAACACCAAGAATGAAAGTTGTATATAATTGAAAGATCTTTCCAACCATAGGTCGTGGGCCCTCACACGATGTCGGAATCAAGCGTTATGGACATTTTAAGAGCAAGACCCCAAGCCGCCAAATGGTTCCACGGGCCCCACATGAATAAGTCGGTGGAACCGACCTAGGGGAGCTATAAATACCCCCCATCAGCCCCTTTTTTTCAGCATATTAACATTCCAAAGAGTCTAGAAGCCTCTCAAAACATCTCCCAAATATTATGGTCCGAAAAATCAAGAATTTGACAAGATTACGCCAAACTAGTCCGTGAAAAGTGATTGTTCTTGCTTCTACTTAAGCTTGGTGTTGGAAAAGGTTGATGTGGCTGAGTTTTTTTTTCAATTATAAGGTATGTTATTTATCCCATCTTTTATGTTGAGTTTATTTGAAGGTCTAGCAAGCCTTAAAAATGAAACTAGTCATGGAGAAAAGGTCATAGAGTGTTGTATTGTAGTTGTTGTGTTTATGGGCTGTTTTGAACATGTTGTGGCCGTGTGGATGGACTGATTTACGCATATAAAAATGGTATGTAAAGCTTGGCGTATTGATGAGATTATACTCCCTGATTGGGATGGAAGAAAGTGCATACTGTTGTTGTATGTTGAAAAACGTCGTGTGGGACGTTTATGGAATATGTTGGTATGAATAATAGTGTTGTTGATGTTAGTATTATTGTTGTTGTTGATTGGTTGCTGAATTGTAATTTTGGGCTAGGCATATAAACGGGGAGATGGTGCTAGATTTTCGGCGAGAATATAGAATAGTTTGATTTGAGATTTGGTACAAGTGTGCAATGAAGAGGCTAACGTTAGTGTGAATCCTCTTACGTGTAGACTTACGAGCTCGGACGAATAAGCGTAGCTAATAAGAGGTGGAACAGGTATGTAAAGCTTACCCTTTCTTTCTTTTGGCATGTCTTAGATGTAAGTAAGCTATGATATGATACGAGCCTTGGGGTAACTCCATTCTTAAGTTCCGAGCGTGTCTACGATTCTTATTCACTTCTTGATGTTAGCATTCCTAATATAGTCGAGCTATGACCCTTGTGTCTTTTGTATGATTGGATAATAAATGTTGCATAAAGAGCTCTTGTTCCTAAAGGATTCTATGTTGAATAATGTACCTAACTTTCATAAATGGGCTCGGATTGCCTTGATACGTACGTACAGGATTCTATAATGAATGATGCCCGTAACTTTCATGGGCGGGCTCGGATTGGTTTGATACATGTCTACGGTCCCTAAGATTCTCTTTAATGCAGTACTAATGGTAGCTAGAGCGGATGTAACATGACTATCGTGTGATACTGGAGCGTTGATTTGTCTCCTTATCTATAGAGTCTTAAAAGATGATTTGTATACGTATGGTTTCTCGCTCTCTTGCTCGTGCGAGCTGTTGTTACTTCTTTCCACCGAGTCCGGGCCGGGGACACGTATTCGTGCAACTCCTTGCATTGTTCACCGAGTCCCTCACTAGAGGGCCGGGTACGGTATATATATATGATGACATGATGATATGATGACATGATGATGTGATGATATGGGGATGGCGGCCAGGATGGCATATGATGATTCTATTCACCGAGTCCCTCACTAGAGGGCCGGGTACGGTATATATATATATATGATGATATGATGATTTTATTCACCGAGTCCCTCACTAGAGGGCCGGGTACGGTATATATATATGATGATATGATGATCTTATTTATCGAGTCCCTCACTAGAGGGCCGGGACACGTTATATATCGTATGTACAAGATGATTATTCATATGTTTCTAAGTCCCATAATGAATTGGATATGATATTGACATGCATGATTTATGTTTCAAAGGCAAGCCTTGTGGTTTTCTGGTTACTGTACTAATTCTCTATACTCTTATTTCAGTACGATTCTGTCTACTATACTTCATGCTTTACATGCTCGGTACATATTTCGTCTTGACCCCATTTCTTCGGGGGCGCGTTTCATGCCACGCGGTGTATACGAATGAGTAGAAGATGTTCAGCTGGATTGGCGAGCTCCATTTCCTTCGGTCTTTGCCGAGTCGGAAATATCTATGTTATGGTATCTTGGTTTATGTTAGAGACTTTGCAGATAGAGTCACGTATATAGCATGTCAGTCTCGTAAGCGGCTCTGTAAGCCGATGTATCATTATGCATTATGTTACAGATTTCATATGATTACAGATTTTACTTGATTTGAGAAAGACGAAAAGCATGTTGTTCTTTAGAAAAGCTTCCATTATGCATTCATTTCATGATTTAAGAGTCCAGTAAGATTATGAGTATCACGAGGATCAGCGGGTTCGCTCGGCCCTAAGTAAGGGTCGGGTGCCCATCATGTCCCATCAAGTAGGGGTGTGACAAATTGGTATCAGAGCGGTTCGTCCTAGGGGTTGTCTGCAAAGTCGTGTCCAGTAGAGTCCTGTTTATGGTGGAGCGCGCCACATTTATAAACGAGAGGCTACGGGGCATCTAGGGTGGTTACTCTTCTTTCACATCTAAGATCGTGCGATAGAGCCAAGTCATAGGAAATGAGATTCGTTATGCTAACCTTTGATCTCTGCAAAAGCATAGTATCGACGGGAGAAAGTGAGTGAGGGTATGGGAAGTCACAGAGGTAAGTCACTTCGTTGAGGCTACGTTATCAGAATATATATATATATATATATATATATATATATATATATATATATGATAATGGATCGGTTGACATAGAGGTAAGTCAGTGTAAGTACAAGTAGAGGAATTGATTAAATGTATCTCTTGATGATAAGTTCAGTCATAAGATTGTGAACTGGACAGTTGAATGAATCAGTGCAAAGGTAAGCAATGGCACGAAGGATGTATATTGGGTAAGGTAAGAATATTGCCTATATAATTGAGATGTAAAGCTGAAGGATAAAAAGGGAAGGTAAACAAGAAGATATAACTGGGCAGATTGCTAAAGGATCAGGTACATCTCGAAGTGTGATATATGAGGCTTTGGGTAGTAAGAATTACAAAGGAGACTCTGCCAGGATTTTTTTCAAGGTCAGGTCATTTGGTTTGATACACCTAACAGGAAGAAGCGTGAAAAGGAAATACCGTAACTAAACAATAAGTTAATGTGTTGTTTTAAGAGGAGTTATGGATTTGGCATGGCTTGGAGAATGATCCGTGAGGAAGGTTATTATGAAAAATTCAAAGATATTAAAGTGTGAAAGGATTATGGGACTAATTATACATTCAAGTCAAGTTAAAGAGTATTACCGCACTTAGATACGGCCTAATCTTGACATATTAAGAATGTCGAAGCTATGGAGATAGTCGTATACAAGTTGGATTGAGGGGGAGTAGTGGGGTTGCGTTGATAAGTGCGACAAATACGAAGAGACTACGCGAAAGGATTGAGGAATCGAGGAAAATCCCAAGGCCGATAACCAAGTATTTATAAGTAACGGCGATCAAGGCGTGTTCATCACCATTGGGAATACGGAAGTCTAGGACGGAAAGTAGTCATATCCATAGGTGAAAAGAGAATATTGAGGATTGAAAAAGGGCTAAAATAGTAATTGTGGAGTCGAAGAGTAAAGAGACCCTTTCTAATTCGAAGGGAGATGTGTTATGAGAACGTTTTGGAATCTGTTAAGACTTCAACTTACTTTAGACTACGTGATGAAGGTCATGAGGTGAGGTGGACGTTATCATACTAGTATTAAAACATCGTATTTCATCGAGTTCCAAGGTTAAGCGTCTTTGCCGGAATGAGAGAAATTTTAGGATGGGTGACCCACTGGGAAGTGTACTAAAAGTCCTATAAAGTCGGACACGGAGAACCAAGGGGAAGCTAGAGCGGCCTAAGGAAATTAGTATACGAGTGGCGGAAACCTCGACGAGTCACATAGGACGAGCGAGAACCAACCCGAAGAAGAGAAAGAAAGGTGCGTCGCGGCTGTGAAGCGGGGGTAAGTTTCGAATAGCGTTTGGAAATATTTTGTGAGCAAGATAGTAGCAATTATGTATGATATAGGTATGCACATGATATCCCATACATGGCTATATCGGTGGGTATGTGTATCCGTGAAACCAATGGTTCGAGTGTAAAAGGCATTAATCGGACGGTAACGAGTTCGAGGGACAAAACAAAAGATATGGTACCAAGCGTTACAAGGTGGGCGTGATCTTCTATCTTTACCACCGTTAAGATTGGGAAGTCCTAATACAACGATATTTGAAAAAGAAGAAAAGTGAGTAGATGGAAGGCAGGGAGATCAAAGGGTTGAAAAAGTAAAAAGTAAGAAATATGAATGAGTAAAGCCTCCAAAAGAGACGACGGGCAAAAGCACGAGACTATTTACAGGTAAATTGATGACATAGAATAGGAATCCATGTGAAGACTGGGAGATTGGGTCTTAGTGGAAATGGAATGAAATATAAGGAACGCGCACGGAAGAGAAGATCGCCCGACCGTAGCATCAGAAAGACAGATAAGGGTTGATGAACGGGGATGGAGAGAGTGTAAATTGTAAGAATTCCGCTCTAACAGCAAGAAGTAGTAGGACACTCGGAAAACTCGGATGCACCGCGGCGACATAAACGCATAGTTAAAGGATTATGAGTAAGTGAGCTAAATGGGCGAAAGGATTGGTAGTGGATGGAAAGGCATAGGAATATTGACAAGAACGGCGGTATAGACATAAATCGAAGAAGAACTTAGGGTAAGAAAAGCTGTACACACCACGATTTTACTAGGGTGTGATGGGCACCGACCCCATTTCGAGTCGAGCGACCACGACGACTCTTATTACATACATAAACTCTTGGACTCTTAATCTACAAAAAAATGATAAGTACAACAAATATTTTGGAAACATCGTTTGTAGTTTACAAAAAATCGACGAATACGTAATCATATGAAATCTGCAAAAAAATACGAATGACACGTCGGCTGATGGAGTCGCTCCACAACCGACATTCGGAACCCACAACTCATGCCGCAAAGTCTCTAACGATAATCGAACACATAACATGCATACCGACTCGGCGACACCCGAGCAAACGGAGCTTGCCAACGCCGCCGGGATCATCTCTCACAAAGCACGCTCATCCGGGTGTACTGCGCGCGCGAAACGCAGCCCCCGAAGAATGGGGGTCGATGCGAATATGTGCGAGTATGTAAAGCATAAATACGATAGCCTAATCATAGCGAACGAGAGGATACGGAACATGAATGTAATAACTAGGGATATCGAAATGCTTACTCAAAAAACCTAAGCAAATGCATAGCGAGAAAACATGCCAATGGCTCCCCGCCGGGGGACTCGGCAAGAGGGGGGGTGGTCGCCCCCGACGGCGGCGCCACAACATATCATATCGGATCGAAATGTGCACATATCATAACATATCGAGATGACGGATATATCATGTCATGTCGGAGTGTGTACATGGCACATCATACACCACAACCCATGTACATATATACCTTCCTCACACCGAGGCACGACGAACAATGCAAAGGAATACGCGTGATAACGGATCTGGCCGGGCTCGGTGGAAGGAAGCATTGAGGCATCCACGAGCGGAGTAGTGAGAAACTAAATGCAATATATAAAACGTAAAGCATATACGAGATCGGACGGAATAATCAAATGACATAACATGAAAAAGGGTCCGGACAAGGCATAGCACATACCTTTTAAAGACAACGGGAGGATTCTTGTCAAAATAGAACTTCGGGGGTCATTTGTGTATATCAAAATATAAAACAATGACCATTTTTTTGGGGGGTTTTAAAT